>NC_064878.1:36921563-36946563 GCF_943734665.1 Anopheles aquasalis | reverse complement strand
CGAGCCGAAAGTCTTACCCCAAAAGGTAGACCCCCACCCGGAGTCGTCTACCACCTTCTCCCTGTCCCCCCCTCCCGGATATCCTTGGGATGGATTCCGCTTAAGACGGACGGTCGGTCGAGGAAAAACCCGTTCTCGGAATGGGCGGCATCGTTGCGAGTCTATTAAGATGATTGATTGATGTGCTTTCTGTCTCCTTCTTCTCCTCGTTTCTTCTCCATTGGGGCAGCGCCCGCGTGTGTGCTTTTTGGGGCCACGAGGGAGCCAGCTAGGTGCGGTGGTAATGCTCGGTTAAGCGGGGATTAGGCGAACAGAGCGATTTCTTTTGCTCTCTGCTGTGTGCAAATTGCTGCCACAATGCTTCTTTCCACCCGGAGAATACGGTTGTTTTTATTTCGTCTTATTACTCGAGCGTCTGCTAGCCGTTTGAAGTATGCATGTCTTTTCGAAAGATGTAGGATCTGATAATATGCTGTTTTCTTCTTCTTCTTTTTCAAGAGACTTCAACAAAAAAAGCATAGGACAACGAATAACTTCTTGGCTCGAAAAATGTACGTAATCTCTTAGTCTCCAAATGTTCTATGTTGATTACGACGGCCTTTGTTATTGGTAAAGACGGTTTACATCGTTTGCAGACTTTAGACGATCAATCAACAGAGTCCAATAGGAGAAAACATATTACTATCCTGGAAAACTAAATCCTACTTTCCGCTGCTTCATGCTATTGGAAATCAAGATAGCTCATTTAAAACACTAACAAATAACTAATTTTGTGCTTAGTTGCATAATTGAGTTCATAATATTTTGAAGTTGATTGTCTTTATCATATGATGCGTGCTATCTTTCGAACAAACTGTCGTTCCACGGTGTTTGATGCACATATTGAAGAAATATGCATTCTATCTTATTTAAAGTTTCTTTTTATCAAACAACAAAATACCTAAGCATTAACTTATCTCATGTTTTCTAGCAACTATTCTTCTGCACTGCAGAGGTGTTCACCACTTGGCTGTATTAGTTGTTCTCAAGAATCCTTTACCTTACTAGTTTTTCAAATGTAGCGTTTGTAATCGATTTTACGTGCATAGTGTGACAAAATGGCCGTTTTTTTAGCAGAAAAATCAAGTGAATGATTAGCAGTAGATTTTTCCTTAAAAAATCAACTATCGTTTTCATTCACAACTGATATCTGCTAAATGATGTTCTTTTGGTAGACTGTAAGTCATTCGCTATAACTGGATAGGAAAAGCTACGCATATTGAACCGAGTTTACCAGGTGAATGCATATGAATCCGATTTTTTCGTTGCAAAGCTATATCTAGGACAAATGAAGCTTTTAAAGCAGTCTAAGTGTTTTAGTTTGTTTATAAGGCATACGTTAATCATAATCGGTATGCATTTTTTCTAATTTAACACAATAACACATATTTTTATAGCGAATAAAATGGCAACTTCCGTTCCCAAAAACTTCGATTCGCTGACATCGTTGGTTATCTGTTTCCAATTGAAAAAATCGGCGGCCGAATCGCATCAAACTTTTATTGAAGGTTACGGTGGGCATGCTCTCACTGAAACACAGTGCCAAGTGCGGTTTAAAATTTTTTAAAGTAGTGATATAAATGAAAAAAACCACCAACCATCGAAAATGTTAGAAGTCAACAAATTGCAGGCTTTATAGGCCAAAACGGTTACTAATGATCATTTCAAGCAACAATTAATCAATTTCGACCGAGAATTGTGAAAAAAATTAACCAAAATATCAAAAACGACAAAATGGATCTATTTTGCTTGATGGAAATGCTCTGCCACTCTATCTCTATCAGATGAACATTTATTTGCATCGTTGGGACAGGTAATGGCTGAGGTTCCTTTTTTACAAAAATTGAAAATATGGATGGGTTTTGAAAAAAATGGTACAGATTGACGGTTTTTTGGCAAGGCATCCAAAAATTGCCTAAGATAAAGTTAAAATGTGTAGCTAACGATTGCCATAACTTTGGAGAATAATTGTTTCTCCATTTTCCAAGAAAAAGCGTTTTTTACACAAATCAAAAAGAACGGTTTCATATGCATAAACCTGGTAAGTCTATTTGATAACTCACACAAAATGAATTTATTTAATGAATGTATTGAATAGAAGACAAAAAGGAAAGTATGGCATCAATCAAAGTGATGCATCATTCTGATCTGAGTTTTGATTTATGTTTTGATTTTAAAACAAACTCACCCTGACTTATCAGCTGCATTCCATCGATTTGATGCAAACAATCACAAATGTCAAAGCACAAATAAACCCCTCTTTGAAATACCTTCTTTCTATTGAGCACGCGAGCGCGGATATACTTATCCGGAATGTAGCGGATTTCCGATGGTCTCCGATGGTCTCCCTATAATCGTACCACCACCGAGATCCAAAACCACTTGACCACCAGGCACAACCTGAGTACCGGCATTATCAACAAGCGGAGTCGGAAGCCTCCGAGGACACCAACAAAGGACACCGGTTTTTGTGCTTTGTGTTTCCTCCCGACGGAGCACGCTAACGGTGTCGCGGTGTATTAGCTTAATAGAGCGTCACGAGATGGTAAATCACATTGCACATACCCCCACTACGCTCCATCGTTTGCCAACGGCCAATGGTTCGGGCACCATATTTTGTTACCTTTTGCGCACCACCTATTGTATAGCGGATCAGCAGGAATGAAGTTTGTTGTGTTTCTTTGTGCAGTCCCTGGCGTTTCCTGGCGCTGTTGCTTGTGTTTGAAGAAAATTCATTGTTTGTTGTGCAATGGCGCACCGATGTGTTGCCGAAGGGCGCTTTAGGGGACTGGGCTGAGAAGGAACTGGCATTTTAACGCGCAATTAGATAGATGAAAAGCAAATGGGCCCACCGATGGTAATTCCGGTGAGTCTGAAGAAAATGGCCGCTTGAAGAATGAAACGGAGCTTCTGTCTGTCGTTTGAAGAGAAACAAATTTCAAAGAAACCATCGTTCATCGTTTTCGTTGGCTCTCTTCCACCACCACTACCACCACCATCATGATGTCGGAGGGCAAACCACATCGGGGGACAATGTTTAGGGAATGTTTACGAAGCGGATGTGTTATTCCCATAAAGTCCTTGGGCTAGGTTCAATCATCGTACTCGGCAGCGTATATAGCACATTCGAGCATCTCCCCGGAGATTGCCTTTGTTTATGAGTCTTTTTGGGACGGACGCAACGTTATTGCAATCATCACCTGATTCGGTCAACCAACACCGCGCCTGCCTGCGACCGCCATCAACCGCCATCACCAGTAAACATCCGTCCGGGGGCAAATAGAATGGCTCTAAGCAAATCCCAGCACGCCGGTCTCCCCAGCCAACCCCCCCGCCGGGGCCATCCGCTAACCGTTCTGTGTCTCCTCCGAAATGGCCACCATAGCGAGAGAGAGAGAGAGAGAGAGAGAGAGAGAGAGAGTCCTGACGTGGACCGCCCTTTTCGCCCAACGCGCGCTGTTACAACGTAACAACCGAAACGAAGGAAAAAAGTAAACGATAGACGATATACCACTTAATTGATTGCTCCTTGGAGGCGTATATGGCCGATGGCCGGACCGATGGACGAGCGAGGCGAATGACTGTTGCTACCAGGCCCAGGACCAGCACCAACACCAGGACCAGGAGGGTGGTTTCCGTGGTTGGACAAGGCAAAACAAACTTAATTTCTGTCGTGATTCTCCTGGCAGGCAGTCAGGCAGGCAGGCGGGCACTGCGGGCCCTATGACTGTGGTGGCCAGTTGAGCTTTATTGCTTTCGTTTTATTGCTCCTTGTCGAAGCGCTTGTGTATCATTCTTGGGCCTGGTATCTTGTTTTGCGCTCGGTATCGCGACGCGCTTCAGCAGCAGCAGCAGCAACAACATTTGGCAGCATCGCAGTGCGCTGTGGGAACTGTCACGGTTACTACGCGTTCCCTGAGACCACCATGAGAATAAGACCACGGCCTGCTTGTGTGTCTCATCGGCTTCATGGAAGGAAAAAGGACGAGCAGATCCCGAAACACTCCCCAAGATAAACAAAAGGAAGTTCCGGTACCAGTCTAGCGGTCTGACGCTCTCCGGTACTGTTGCGCTGGGTGTTGTGGGAATAATAAATGTCCAAAAATCAAACAAGTTTGACAAAGTAGCAACGCCTTGGCCCAAAACCACCCCAAAGGTGTCACCACGCGGCACGGTGGTCGGATTGTTTTAACTTTGGCGCGCAATTGGGAAGCATTCGGTCCGCACAATGGGCCATTCTTGTAGCCAGGACGTAAAAAAATAGTTTCATTTTATATCATTACTTCATAAACAAGCAGATGATCAATATTGGGGAGGCGGATGAAGCAATTGATCTCGAATCTCCTTCATCGATAATTTGTCCACCGGCGTGCGCACAGCGCATCCAACTGTTCCAACAGGAACACGCCAATGCCTGTCGCGAACAGAAGACCCGGAGCACGGGGAACTTTCACCCGGAACGTCCGTAAGACAACGTGCTGCTGCTACTGCTGTTGCTGCTTCCCGATGCCAGATTACGATAAGACGCATGATAAAGAAGCCCAAGGCGACAGACACACTCACCGTAGAAGATGCTGCGTGTCGCCTGCTGTCGGGGAAAAGTTAGATAAAGTCGGTCGGTCGCGACCGTCGCGCTGTTCACTGTCATGCCCGTTGCTGGAGCGTCACGCTGAAACGCTACATTGCGGTGGGACTTTCGCCGCGGTGTTCATAAATTTTCATTGCCCGTGTACGTAACATGAAGTAAGTTTTTTTTTAGTGGCCACCAGAAACCGGGGCCCGCGTGTCGCGTGTCGCGTGTCGTGCCCCCCCCCCCCCCCGCCCCTGAAAACCACTGCCGTCAAGCCTGGTTTCGGGGTTTTCGGTTGGAGCAAATTTGTAAACGGTGCGTGAGTGGAATTCCTTCGGATCCGGGGTTTCGGGATTCGCCACGGCCACGTGCACGTGTTGCGGTAATGGAATTACTTTCCAATGGTTTCGACGAGACGCTTTCCACTTCGTCGCACGTTATAGGCCTGTTCCTTGGAGTGCGGAGTGGGACCGGGACTAATCTCGAGAATCGCAGAAACAATCACGCACTGTAAATCCTTTCCTGCTCAACGGTGACAATGACGGTGGGTGTGGATTGAAGTGAATCCAGGGGAAATGGGGCCGGCTTGGAATGGACATGAAGAATCAACAAAGTATTTCCATTCCTCTTCTACTTCTTCTACGGTCTTCTGCTCTCGACTCGGAGCAAGAAAATCCCAATCACCCGTTAAGCAACATCATTTCGTTTACGTGATGTCATTCAGCACGGAAGACGTCAGACACTCACGCTCTGGCATCCGTGCGGTCCGGAAGTGGCAGCCCTGGTAGAACCATGGGGTGGTGGTGGTGGTGGTGGTGGTGGGTGGTGATTGGCTTGCTTCGTCCGGTTCTGCCTCCGGTGCTGCCGATGCTCAAGAAGCTCGGAGGAAAATCTCGGTGAAAGCCATGAGCTTTATCGTTTCGACATGAGTGTGGCTCTCTCTCTCTCTCTCTCTCTCTCTCGGTCCGTCTCGAGCAACGGCATCTTGTCCATCGTCTACGCGTGCCATCGTCAGGTGATGAGAGGACAGACCACGGACAACCGGGAGGGGGGGGACCGGAGACAGAACAAAATACCTTCGATTCCCCTGCCCGGCTTCCCATCCCCGGGAGCGAAAAGCATCATCTTGAGGAAGTGACTCTAAAATGATCACACGAATGGTCGAATGGAATGGAAAGCAACGACGAGACGACGAAAATGCTTCCCTTGTAGTCCTGCGAGGAATGCCCGTGACAAAACAAAAACATGCCCCGGTCCAGGAGGAGAAAGACTTTTACTTTACCACGCCAATCCCCCGGGAGAGGACGCGCACACACCGATGACGATGACGATGAGGTGAAATAACGGAAAATAACTGAGCACTGAGGCAAATATTTACTGAATAATATATCATTCAAGCTGCACGTGACATCAAATGAATAAATTGCATTTCGTCTTCGGGATGGGTGCTGACGAGCGATAGCCCCGGAACCATCGCCCAGGAGCGCAATGAATATTCAATGGCCGGCCATGGCATGACAGTGCAACGCGAAACAGAACAGAGATTCAGGTGGATTTCCTTCCAGATTCAGAGGCCCAGTTCTTCTTCTTTGCCTAGGCGATTGTTCATTTTCCTAAGACTGTGTCACATGTCTTTCGAATTTCGGTAGACTAGAGAGTTTGATTTAACAAAAAAACCTTTCTAACCTTTATCTGTACAGATATAAAATATAGAAAAGAATAATGAAGCTAAAATGATGGCGCAGATCGTTCCTATCCTCCTGAACAAGAAGGTGGACTTGGTGTTCTGGGAATGCGTGCGTGCTGACGCAATAACGGCAACGGCAACGGCAACGGCACCGGAAGGCCTCTTTGGAGTGAGTGCTAGGTTCAGCAACAGTATCGACTCTTATCGATAATTGGATCCACCTTAGCTCAGCAAACACGAATCTTGAGTGAGACGTGTTGTAAGCGCAATTCTCTCATCCCCGTTGGTTGGCCACGTTCTCAACACACCATTTTGCCTGTCATTGTTAGAGCGAATTTGAATTTCAGGGAGCAAAGAAAAAAAAACATCAGAACAGGTTTTGGCCTTTTCATGAAGAAGAAAAATAACAGAACTTTTGTAGGTAAACGACTAAAAGTGTACGTCTTTCCTTATATACAGTATGCGGTACATGTTTTAAAAAGCACTAAAATAGCATATCGATCGCTTTGATGTTTTTTTCTTGTTTAATTTACTTTTTACACTTTCCAAAAATAGCTTCTAGAAAAAAAAGATGTAAAAGAAACAGTCGAGCAAGGTACGAAAAACACACAAAAGGTGTTTATGCACCCCAATATAATACAGGGTGGCAACGTCGAACACCTAAACTATGTCACAGAAATAAGAATAGATTTTATTTCGCGCTGCTGTGTGTTTTAATAACACGTTACAACACCAACGCACGCACGACTTAGTTCAGCATTTCATCCCATATCTTCACCAAATGATTTTTAAAAGAGTCCAAACTCATATGAATTATGTTTCCTAGTTTTTATAGCATGTATCCTGATATGCTGAAGTCCACTGGCTTCAAATCTGGAGACGCTGCGGGCCTTTCCGATGAGCTTGTAAAACATGACAAATGTTGCGCACATCGTGTCTGCACAATCAATTTCTTATGTGCTGGTGCCTAACCCTATTGGAAACAAAAATCATTTTCTCCTTATAGTATCTTCGCACAAGGAATCAAAATAACCTTGAAACCGATCTCCAAATATGGTTTTGTTAATATTTACGCCGTTATCGATAAATAACAGCGGTCGTTTCGTTTTTTGATGATATTGTTCCGCAGACCGTCACAGCAAAGGCGTTTTCGTGCCTCTTGACTGCTTTTTTACTGGCTTCATTTTTCAGACGCATCATTTCATTTTTCTCATTTTTTTTCTTATTTAAAGTTGCCTAAAAATGTGTTGTGGGCAGCGTGCGTCTTCAGTAATATCCGCGATCTGGCACCCCTACTGACCACATTTTTGCGAGACAACCCATGATTCCTCTACTTCTTCAAAGGACAGGTTCTTTTTAAATATTTTTGCATTTTCATATTACGCGCCATTTTACTTGTCGAGCATTCCGGATTTCATCGTATACGCTCCTTGACCGCCTTAATTATTCCCTTTCCCTCGGTTTTACGTTTCTGGGACAATCTTTGGGGATCTTTGAATCGTTTGATGGTCCTGTGCACGAAAATTCTCGACAAATTCAGATGCAATAGCTTGGTTCTTATCTGATGTTGGGTTAGGTTTTGAAAAAATAACATCTTAATTTGTTTTCTACACGAATCCAATTCAATTTTCTAGAAAACAAAACCCAAATTCAACAGTAAACAGATCACTCCTTCAAATAGAAAACACAGATCTGATCTATACCTGTTATAGTTACTACAGGGTGCAGTAGAGTAAATGTATCACTTCGACGTTGCCACCCTGAATTGTACTGTATTGAATTTTATAATTTTTACATCAAGGTAATTAAATAATCGTCTTTTCTCTCTCCTTTTCAACGGATTGGATTTGAGTTTTTTTAAATCTCAAGCGCATCTATTGATGCCCATGTAAAGGATTTATCGTCAAAAACAAAGCAATTGATTTGTTATTTTTATCCTTTTGACTTAATTGAGGAATGAAAAAAAATTAAACGACAATTTAAGGCAGGTGTGAAAACACTTTGTTTACTTCAATAAAGAACAGATATTTAATTTATCAATAGAACTCTGTAGAAGAGATATTCTAGAAAAATAATATGAATATCTCTTCTACAGAGTTCTATTGATAAATTAAATATCTGTTCTTTATTGAAGTAAACAAAGTGTTTTCACACCTGCCTTAAATTGTCGTTTAATTTTTTTTCATATGCAAAGAAAACACAACTCAGCAGTTAAAATAATTAACATCTACGTTAAACATTGAGACTTTGAAAAATATTACTATGCAACAAGCAACAAGCTTTTTAGCATGGAAACATAAAGCTTAGTTTACATCGTTTTAATGTATAAACGGTTTTATTCCACCATCTTGGCATGCTCTTGCCTGTGGGAGGTATCCAGCTTCAATGATTCAATGCCTCCGAGCAACGATCGAGCTTGCACGCGGATGCGTTAATAGGCTGCTATCGGCTTTCTATTGCTTTATTTTCCGTTTCGTGGCCTTAGGAATATTGGCCCGCCCTCCGGGCCAACAGCGAACTGAACTTGCCCTCATTGTCAGTCATTTTGCGTTTAATATACATAAATTTCACCGACAATCTCATGTTCAGCAATCGCTTAATTTAAAAAGTTTTCGTTTCGTTGTAGCGCCTACAGGGCCTTCACCTTGTTCTCCCGTCCACCGGAGCGGCTGCTTCTTAAAAGCCGAACAAAGCGAGCAAAGTTGCTAAAAAACATCGGGAATCAAAAGTACGAAAAACATCGGCCAAATGTAAGCAAACTGTAAAACGGAATGATGTTCCGATTTTTACATTCATGCGATTTTGGGGGGAAGAGAGAGAGAGAGAGAGAGAGAGAGAGAGAGAGAGAGAGAGAGAGAGAGAGAGAGAGAGAGAGTGGAGACAGGAGTAAGGAGTCTCCTCCCAAATCGCTTCAATGTTGGTCCGATGGGAAATTTACTGAAGCAGCTACCAGCACCGCAGAGTGCTCAAAGCGGGAGATGGATAAGAAAATTGTTTTTCCTGCTACCTCCTTGACAACTCCTTGGGTTTTTGGCGGGGGTTTCATGTTGTACCAGGCCCTACGAAAAACCCTCGACACCCGACCCGGACTCCACCCCCCGCATCGTCGAACGCACAGACAAAAGGATGTTCTGCAGACCCCAAAGGTGGTGGCAGTGGTGCTAGGATGTTGACGGTTTTACGAGCTTTTCACCAACGCAACGGCTCGGGTTGCGGATGGACGCGTCAAAGCGCAGCGCAAATCATAAATAAAATTGCCAACCCCTCGAAAACCCCTTTTTTTCGTGGTGTAAAGGTGGAGGAAGAGACAGAAGAGCGGTGAGGGGGTCGCCGGAGCTGGCGGCCAGAAATTGAAACCGAGACATTCTTCTTCTCGGGGTGAGCATTTTTCAAGGTTTGGTGCCAAGGACCCGAAATGCCGAATGTGGTTGTGCGGCTGACGAGAGGAACCGGATTTTATGATGAGGCCAATGAGACCCCCACCAACCGACCGACCGACCGAAAGCAGATTTGGATGATTTTATTACCGACCGCGCGTAAATATGCCGCGCACATTGTGCGATGTGGCCTTGTTGTCGATGGCGCTCGGTGTTGTGGTGGTGGTGATGGTTTGGAAAAAAATGGTAAAATCCCATTACAAAGTAACGCCAATTTCAATTGAACCACAATCAGTAATTCAATTCACCAACCGCAACGCAGCCACTGCTCACCATTTTACAAAGGTAAGGTTTTTCCTGATTATACATTTGGCGTGACGGAAAATTTGAAAAAGTTACTTCTTTACTAGCAGTTCCCGATTCGAACTGCAATCCTAACTATATGAAACATTCAATACTCCAAATGACTGGCATCATTTGATGCTCTTAAGCAGTTTTCAAATTTTACTGAAGAAAAGATCTTTCATTGATTGTCGACTGGTGGTGGCTGGTTGGTTGGTTCGATGCTGCAACCACAATGCCAGGAATGGAAAATAATCTCGTAAAATGCTGAAGATCCTTCGAATCGTTCGCCGTCGAGTCGAAAGGGCCGCCGCGATAGACATTGTTTTTTCAGCAAATATTTATCTTGGCACGCTTAACGATTCGCTTCCACCGCTAAGCTTAGAACAGCGGAACGGCAGACGTCGGATGGTGGTGGTGGTGCCGCAGTGGAGTCTTGGATTCAACTTTAACTTTTCGATTTCTTCTCAACGCTGCTGCTGCTGCTGCTGCTGCTTCCTCGGCGTTCTTCCTTTTAAAAGCCATCGCTATGCATGGTTCCCGCAACGGGGGCAACGGAAGCCTCGGATTCTTCAATGTTTTGTTTTTACTGTATCAACCCTGCTGGGTGTTTTTTTTGTCGCTCCCGCGGCCAGGCTCTATCATTTGGTGGCAATATTGCGAACGTTAGGGCTGTTGTACTGTTTCCAAGAAGCTCGGTTAGCTTTGCTCACTGACCCGCGGAAGGCTCTACATATTAGCAAGCAGTTAGAAGGGGAAGGTCTGACCAACGAATGGATGCCATCAAATGTCACCTAATCGTATGCTGACCATTCGGTAAGATCGTTTGTAGCGAAGAGCTGAAAACATTCAAAAGGATTTGCAATAATGAGCTGTGTTTGCGGACTGAACAAGCGGTCACATTATTCCAATGAAGCCTTCAGGGGACCCCTCATTTAAATAACAAAATCATGTTGGGTTAACCGGCGAAACATTCACTGGCATGCAATGCATTTATTCTATATTTAAAGGGGCTCAAGCATAATGCTTCATTGACTATGCTTGAGTTCATATTTTTTTATAAAACATTCTAGAGTGTCGATTGGACGAAATAGTAGATAACTTAGGACGAAGTAGTTGTGCAACCAACCAATTTTTCACCGCATTATTAGACCACACAATCAATGTTATAGATCATTTTAATCCTAAACAAATATATATTCTGTACAAATTGGTTGAATGTTTTACAAGTCCAATATTATACATGGCTTGTAGCATTTAAAGTTTCTCAAAAACCATCCCAAACTGGATAATGTATCATGAAAATCAATGTTTGTTTAATCAATTGTACTTTGTACCTACTTTGTTCTTTGTATTGCGCATTTTCTCTGCCTGTAGCTATTGTGAGATCTCATTTATTTGAGCCTTTGAGCCAATTCTACACAGGTAAGCGGGTACCTTATTTAGCTGCTCTTGGGAAGCCGTTTTTATCACGGCTATCAATGCTGAATGATGTTTTTTTTTATCAAGAATGTGCTCAAAATACAACTAAATATTTCATATCATCATTGAGCAGTTTTTGATGAATTTCATGAATGTATGTTGTGAAGGTCATGTTTAGAAGTTAAAACCGAAAGGGATTCTTTCAGATTGAAGTTCTCACATGTGCAACTTTCTCGACAATTTTTCTAGTATCAGAACAACGCTAGCCATTTTCTATCATTTTTACACCTTCCCTATGCTTTCGACAACTGTTAGTTTCTTAAAAAATCCCAGAATGGCTCCTTTCATTGTCCGTTTAATCTTTTTAATAGTCATTGCACCTCCAAATATGCCACAGTTAACATTTGTAATGCTTGTTGCTGATTTTTATTCGACAACAAGCTAAACACGGAAACACGCTAAAATACTAGTCACAAAAACAGCTATCATAGTTCAAGGGAACGATAAAATTAAAGATATTTTACGTTTGAAGCATGACAAACATTTAAAAAGACTCTTAAAATTCACCAATCAAACGCCTTGAAGAGCCACGTTGATCATGCTGTTTGAAATTTTTTTCAACAATCGTTTAAACGGTTGATAATATTTTCGAGACGCACTACATAAAAGCTACCATTAGAGGTCGAGCTGTCTCCCGTACCTTGAAGAAGGTTACCCGCTGGCACATGATTTATGAACAAATCGCAGAAGAAACTTCCCATTCCCCCCCGTACTGGTACACTCCAACTGTGCGTTACGCAACATGCGATGCGGTTAAACGGCCACCCATTGCGGCCAACTGAACTGGTATGTCGAATCAAATCCGCTTTCTTCACCACATGGGCCGCAGACGCTGATCTGCCTCACCGTAAATGGCCCAGCACTCTGCACTGGAACACTCACATAAGAGAATCAGCCGGCAACTGTGGTGCGTACATGGCACTGCACTCGAGGTTTGCACACTATCGGTATCGAGCAGCTCGGAGAAGCAAAAATTTCACAGTACAAAACGGCTTCCAGCAGCATGCCAATAAATGTCCTCCAATAATACCCGGCGGGCATTCGCAGCGGGCAAAAGCAGCAGCAGCAGCAGCCTGGCCTTACCCTGGGCTCGTTTGTTGGCCTCGTGGCTCTCGTGGTTTTACATGCGTGCTGCTTGGAATGTACTGGTATTTTAGTTTTTCGGTGCGCCACCACGAAGGAATCCAATAACCACCGTTTCCAATTTCATCCGACTGACCGGCCCACGGATAAGGGTCGGATTTCAGGATGTGATTTTTGCCTCCGCACATTTTTTCCACCATTCCTGCCTTCTGTTGGTCATTGAGATCCCCCGAGATACCGAAAACCGTCTCCGACGATTCTAATGCCGGTTTTTGGAATTGAATAATTCAGCCGTGAAGAGGCGTTGTTGGTTGGATGTTTTTTGGCCTGTTTTGGCTACAATGTGCTGTTTGGTGCGTCTGATATTTCATGTGGCCTGTTTCAAATAAGTTTATTTTTGGCCTGATACAGCGACCGGCACACCATTACGTACTGCCTGTGTGTCTGTGCATTAATGTTTGATATCTACTGGAACCCTGCGCTGCCTATTGGCTGCGTTTATTGAATATTTCATGTGGCGTATGTTTTGCATAAAACTTTCCGGCGCTCCCAGTCCAAGCCGGCTGTGGTCGGTGTGAGTTTTTCATTTTGCCTCCAGACCAACCAATTCCACTCCACTAGTGCTAATGCCAAAAATAATCTCACGCGAATGACAATACACCAGAATCGAAAAAATGCGACAAATTTCGTGAAATGTTTGTACAAACATGAAACTCGAAATAGAAGAGGGAAAACTAATCATAATACTTGCCGTAATTTAACCAGCCGACGATGAAGAACATCCAGAGCGACGCATTGTCATACCGCAACATGGTGGCCATGGTGGTCTCTTGTGGTGCTTCCTTTGTACGATTTTCTCCTGTTTTTTTTTGTGTGGACTCTTTCTTTCGAATTTCTTATTCCAGATTGCCTTACGAACAGTGCAGCATCATGGCACGTTCATGCTTTTCGAGCAATGTCGATCGAAAGGGGGCACCCCGAAAAAAAAAACATTCGTCATCAAAGGTTTTGCATGGAACCAGCACCATCCACCATCCAGCATGCAGCTCACCGCAGCAGTTGTGCTCTTTCACCGGCAAAACCTAGATAACAACCTGCCAAGCCAGTACTTTCCGGGCATTCTCATTGCACTCTGAAGCATAACACTTCCAGCTCCCTAGCACTGAACTGGACTGGACACTGGAACACATTTTCTTTTAATTTTTTTTGTAAATTTAGTAAGCTCCCTTCTCAGCACACATACATCCACACAGATACACACATATACACACTCTCACAGAAATGCATCAATCATGGATGCCCTCTCGATGCTAATAACGATACCGATTGCGATACTTTAGTGGCGATTCGTTGTTTCGCGAGACGAAATATTTGCGGCTAATATTCCGTACATCAGAAATTCCAATTCAATTTGCTAACGGAGCTGCTCCGGCGTTTCTTTCCACATTTTACGCGCTATTAATAAACCACTCGAAACTCGAAAGTGAAGAACATCCGACCGAAGATACACCTTCAAGCAAAGCTGTTCCCGCGTAAACGCGTCAAATCTGTATTCGCTTTAGACGATGAGTTCCTGCGGTGTGTCGCATCGCGAAAGCGGTAAATCAGGACACTGTTGGTCTATTCAATGGTCGGTGCTGCGTTGTAGGAGCGGAATTGCGAGGACTGCAAGAGTACGCCAGTGCAGAGGATGCGAAGATAACGCTGGCTTTCCATGGTGGACGGTGAATCTGTGCCACAAAATCAGACGCTCACGTGTTTGTTCACCATATGCTTCCACATGTTTCCACATGTCACTTCTCGGGGGGAAGGGGGGGGGGGGGGCAGACCGGACTCGGTAGCTACATCCAATCGGCACTCACTTGGCGAACCTTGTCTGCTGTCTGTTCACTCCATCGAGAGGGGGTTGTGCGGCTGCAAACACTAGCACCGGGCAGCAGCTACCCAAACCGCTTCCACTCTCACCCTTCCGACCTTCCCTAAACCTCCCTCCACAAGTAACTCTTCACCACGGCCGGCTGCTGGCTAGAACCGATGGCATTGCTTCCGTCTACCGAACCGAACGGCACAACGATCACTCCACAACTGAGCAAGTGCGCGACCGAGTTCGGAAAAGCTTGCGAACTGCTGGCCGGAAAAGCGGCCCCGCACTCACACCGTTACACCGAGAAACGGTGCGAACAAATTTGACGAATTAAACGTGAGAAGAGAGAGAGGGAGAGTGGACAATTTTCTCTCATGGTCGGTAGGGGGAGGAATCCTTGCAGCATCTCGCTCGCTCTCTCTCTCTCTCTCCCGCTCTCTCGGAGCTTTTTGTTTTGATGGCCGCGCGCTCGCTGTTGAGAGCGGTATGCTGATAAGAAGTTCAAGTGAGCGGAGCGCACGGTATGTACAATTTGTTTTTTTTTTCTAACCGTATCGCATCCTTCCTCGCGAGGAGAAATGTCATTATGCGGCGCATCGAAATCACCTCATTTTGTTAGATGAATTGTGGCAGAGGTAATGGGAGCTGATTTTCCGAGTTTACTTTCGCCGATTGCAATCATTTCAAGACCAACACATGGTCTGGTGGTTTACCAGCACCACGTGACAACCAGTATATCGTCTTTGATGAACGCTTTTGTATCAATTTACTTAATCGTGGTATTAGATCTCGTGGCGTTCCGGTTAAAGTTTTGTCAACCAACTGTTATCGGCGTTAGTTTTAGTTAATGGCTACCAAACCCCGTTGGAAAGCGGCCTCTTCCGGGGTACGTGCATGCGTGCGTGCGAGGGACCCGCCAACTGTCAAACATGGTTGAGCTCGTGGGGAAAAATGAGAGTGCATGCGCAATAGCAGGCGTTGCAATAGCAGCGACCGCCACCGACGAGAAGAATGAACGGTTGCACAGGGTTACTCTTCTGGCTGCCTGGCTCAAGCATTGCTCCTTCTCATTGCACCCTCGAATCGAGGTTTGACACAGGCATTTGACGTTTTCTCGGGCGAGAAAACCCCTTTTTTGAGTGCAAATCTGACAGATCATCTATTGTTCGATTGATAACAAACCGAAGATAACGAAAAACCCCGGTCACTATAGCAATATTTGGAGAATAAGAAAAGAATGTAACGTTTTTATATGATTTACAATAATTTTTTTTTCTTATTTTGTAGTTTTAGTTTCCTTTTTGGATCAGTTTTAATTTTCGTTTATGTTTGAAAACGGCAATGATGCTTTTGAAAGCTGCTGTTCAAATGAATATCTTGCGCATTCATTTATTAGAAAGATTGTTCTTAAGATGGAGTTGATCGTGCTTCTATTATGTATGAATGTAGTTCCATCACGCAGATTACACACCTCGCACCAAGCTCAAATCATTACGATGGCAAAGATTGTTTCCAAGCAAAGATTACCATCATCGTTATCAAACATTCAACGGCTCATCTCTGTTAAGCCGATGATGCTACGCCCAGGCAGACAGAAACCGGAACTGAAACATGTAGAAAACACTTGATCATAAGACATTTCCTGCCCCGCCATTCCTCACTTCTTGGGTGGCTCGAGCACAATAATCCAAGCTTGTTGTTTCACTTTGTTCGCAGCAGCAGTTATGAAACATTCAAGATTTCCAATCAGGTGATTCAACCATATCTTAATTACTTTTACAAATGGCTACGCCAAAATGCCAGCGCAGCAGTGAAGCTGGACAGTGAGCGGAAGCCAATGCATATTTGAAAACAACACATTTTAAGGATTACACGAGCACGAGCACTGTAGTTCAGAAGATTCATCGCGTGATCAAATTGTAAATCTTATTGCTTTTACCTAACTAAATATCTAAATGGCTAAATGTGATGTGATCTTATGTGGAAGCTATTTTATATGAGAAGTTAAAAACGTTTAAAAAACATTATAAAAAGGACAATCAACGGTTGGCGGGCATGCGTTTACACTCAACCCCCTTTTTTTTGTTGAATGGTTTCATGATCCCTACACCATATAATAATTCGCTTCAAAGTGGTGTTTCGTATAAATTTCACTTTGCATCCTCCCGCGATGATCACAAGCTCACTCAAGAACGGATACGGTAGGCTTACGTGGCAGCCGAACTGTTTTCAAACCAGCACAAAAACCCGGAGCCGAAACCGAGGAAGCGAATCTTGGAGCAATTAAAACTTTCTCCTTTCTCGTCCCTTCCCCAGTACGGTACGGTGCGATTACCTGGGACCAAATCCGACCGACCGACCGACCGATATGTAGCCGTGTGGCTTCCAACACTTCGCACCTAACTTTCTCTTGCCGCATCATCACGTTTCGAGCGCTTGACTGGCTGCTCATCCGTGCGTTAGATCTGAAACATCTGTTGCTATTAAAAATACTTATGCTTACCACCAGACTGCGCTGCCCCTGCTGCCGAATGCGCTGATGATGAAAAGTTCTGTCCCGAAAGGATTCACCATCGAGTGAAGACGTGTTTACAAGTATCTCCCTCTTTGGCCGGTCGGTGCTGTGAGAAACGTTGCATTTAACTCTTTCGGCCTCAGACAGCTTGTTTTATGCGGTTCCTGGCCATGAAATGAGCCACCGATGAGGGTGTCAGATCCCATCGCCCATCGCTGTTGAACTCGTGCAAGAAACTAATATTTCACATTCAATTCGAATCGCACCTGGACGCGGCCTTAGACAATCTTCACTCCTCACAAACTGCACTTGGTACACTCGCTAGACGACGATCAGTCCTGGACTCAATGTAAAGTAGGAAAAAGCAGTCAACGATTTAAAATTCATTTTGCCTGCAAGTGCCTACTTAACATCCACCAGGTGAACGGTTCCGAATGGTCGATGGCGTTGCCTATGCGACGATCAGTTAGGCGACTGATGCCATTTCCTGGGGTTGCTGCAACATTTTATACTCAAAACTGAAGTTTCCGATCGTCCGATAAAGGTCCGTAGAGCCTGATAGGGATTCACAAACACCCTATGCGATAGCCGTGAATGAGTCATTTCCTATTTCTATCTCATGTTTGTGTTTGATTTGTGATGAAACCACGACTTTCCATGACCATGGAACGGCATTAGGCAGCATTAGGACAAAGATGTGCAAGTATTGCCCAAAACTTTGCTTCTTATCAGTTTACTGACAAAGCTCGAACTCCGGACTCATCTTTGGTTCGATAATCCGCATCATGTTTGAACGTGTCTTGCAGCTTCTTCCATTGGCCCATCGCTGTTGTTATCAGTGACGGTACCAATGGTGACGATGATATGGCCGAAATGAACCTCGTGAGCACCGCAACCATCGTCTGGTGAAAGGAAGCATTCCTGTGGTCAAATTTTCATCCGCGGCAACCATCTAGCTTAGCTTAACATTTGTAGTTTATCATGGTACCATACTACGTAGCTAAAGTACCGCATTTTCCGGGGGAAAAACTGCACAAAGCATTCATTGTAGCACGTCGGAACGGAAGTGCGCTCAGCGGGGAAGGAGTGATCCTTCTCCCTCTACTCTCACCCACCACTTGCCTTTTTCACACTTTTTGCACTTCTTGCATGACGGATCTGAAGTGTTTTTCTCGCTTTTATGGACATTTTTTTCCGTGCTGTTTTGTGCGGTTAGAAACACTATTTTGGATTTCGCTTTCCGCCGTCGAAAACCAGACATGCCCTATGAGCACACGAGTCGTCTGGTAGAGTGCACAGAGCCTTGATCAATAGGGAGTGTACTGCAAAGCATGAAGGATATTTCATTTCTTTAGAAGAATAGTTTTGTTTTGTTTTTGGTTTTTTTTTAATTCCATCCGCATGGCGTTGCTTAATGTTACGCCGTCGAACATGCACGGTGCACGTATGATGTTGGTGCGGGTTCTGCATTGTTTGGAATGATTTCAAAATGATGGAATGTTTCCGCTTTCCAGTGTAGTAAACATTTTTCAAAAACCAACAACACCAAGGATGCATCCCGCTGCGCAAGCGCAGCCTGCTGGGATGCAATTATCCAACTGGAACGAATGGCGGCAACTCATTTCGAAATTTAAATTTCCGCGAGACAATGTAGCAAAAGGGGGGTTTACCCTCTTTGGTAGATTAGAGGATAATAATAAATCATTCTTTTTACTATGCAAAGTGTGGTTTCTGCTGAAGATTTTCCACACATTTTGGCAGCTCTTATGTCGCAGTCTTTACGATTGCAAACCCTCGCGATAGATCTAAGCTGCCGATCGTTCATCATTTACTTGGTGTAGTCCACCGTCCACAGCAGGATTTTTTACTTTGTCACAGTGCTTGGCAGCATAATGCGCCCCATGCATTAACCGAGTGTTGTAAACATGCCGCTATCTTCTCACTCCAGACGCACCGGAAGCACCGGAGCACAAGAAATCACAGACGGTAGGAACACGAAAATAAGCATTGCATCTTCTACTTCGTCTCCTTTTTCTACCGCTCCTGCTGCTGCTGCTATTGCTGGTTCGTTCACAGTCTCCGTCAAATTCAATTTGTCGCGTCATCGTTGACGTTGTCGCCGATGCCGTGGCATCATCCACCCCTGAGCTGCCCAGACCACCTCCAGGCACTGGGGTTGCCAGCATAAAATGCAATTTCCCTTGTCAAATTGATTTTTGTGCTTTCACTCGGAATCTGCTGGGGTCCCGTCCCGGCGGCCACTCGGCGTCTCGACTCGACTCACCACTCCTTACGCTTACGGATACACTTTTTCGAGTGTTTTCTTGCTCGCATCTCATCCTGCAATGTGCAGCGATGCACCACCACCACCACCCCATTGCAACGAGAAGCAACCGGCATGATCAGCGAAAACTTTCGCTGTTTGGCGTACTTTCGTTCGTTAAAAAGTGTAATCGCATTGCGCAGTGTCGCCACTCTGTGAGGGACCCAGAAGGAACCCCCCGCCCCCGGTGGTCGGCATTAGGTTGGATAATTTTCGTCGTTAAAAATATATCCATCATTAGCAGAGATAGGGTGACCCTAGAGTAGGGCATAAGGAGCTCTAGCTGCTGTCTGGTTGCTTCATTTTAAGTACAAATAATTGCACTAGATCCAATCCACTTCTTCTCATTAACCATTGGGAAACAGAAATAGAGAAGTAGCGGTATGCGTCACATCAATAGGCAATCCAGCAACATTTCATAAAGTTGGTTGAGGTTAATTCGGGCTAAAACAGCTCATGTTTCAAGTTTTATTTTAAAGAAACCATTCATCTCATCTGTTTATGTTTTTTTCACTTTTCAACCATTCATCTTACCTGTTAATTTTAATGCCTTGTTAAACTATCAGATTTCAAGAATATTTTGATGTTTTTAAGAGAACACCTGCGAAAATTTTCATCCATAGCATCAAATTTAGAAACGAATGTCTGTAAAAATGTACTTTTTTCGGTATCCATCGTAGCTGCGTGATGAGTCATCTAAAATATGCAAATTGACATTCTTTTCGTAGATTATAACTTTATACCGGTAGCCAACATCAAGTTTTAGTTGATTTTCCTAATTTTAAAGTTTTGGCATCGATTGTAAGTTGGGAAAAGTTGTGATATTTGCGATTTTAAACGAGTTTCACATTATTGTTAGACAAAATCGTCATCAATTTGAATGAAAACTCGACAAGGCTGCCTAGAAAATAGTGAACAATGAATGTGTTCCTACAATCAAAACAATTTTTCTTCACCACCGACTTCCAAAATGTTGGTTTTAGGAAACGCACTTCAAAGTAACGAGCATCGCATAGAGTCATTAATGACGAGCGGATTTTTCAAAAATCAATTACCATGTCACATTGGCTTCGATTGATCCATAAATTTTACACAATACTCTTGAAAAGACCAGCGTTCATGGAAAAATGTAAAAAATAAGTGAAATTTGGTTTAAAAAATTAAATACCTTAGTGCCACACAAATACTGCTAGTCGAACAGCAACTATCGACAACTTTTATGTTTAACAACCATCTACCAAGAATGGATTCCAAATGTATTTCCATGAAAAAATCAGTTCATCGGAGCATGTGCATCGCTGGCGGTGCATCTGCATTCCAGCGCCAATTGTAGGTTATGGTGACGAAAAAAGGGGGAAAAAAGTACGGATTTTTAACAAAATTAGAGCACAGGCTAAAACGAAATCAATGGTACAATAGATAGCAATCGCGGGAGTTTCGCGGAATGGAACCGTATTTATCCTACCCCTTTACAATTCCATCCTGCGATCCCCCTCTTAATCCACTAGCACATTCTCGTTATTGTGGGTACGGATTCGTGTGGCATCGTGACCGGGTATATTTTCCGGGTGGCACCTATTTACACCATCCAGGCACCCGTAATCCTCTATCGACCCACATTTACCTCCCCTACTACTGGGTGGGTGTGTATGTAAAAATCGCGGCGAAAACTCCGGCTCAAAATCTGGTCCCAAAAACCCTCGAAAATGATGAATTCGTTGCACTTGAAAGGTAAAACAAAACGTCGAAAACCATTCCACACCATACCGTGCCTCCAGCTCGGAGTAACCGAATCGCACCCCCCGGGGGTCCCGGGGGTTGAATGGCGCAACTGCACAACCGAACCAGGTACCGCTGATGGGCTGGTGCGCCACCGAACGGGAGGCTGCACGGGTTCGGGGTTTTTGAAATTAAATGGGCAGACCAAAAAACCCAAAACAGCGAGAGAGCAAAAAAGCAACAAAAAAGGACGCCCCGAGGACGAAAGGAAATGCTGTGCACTCATATCGACAGCACAACATGGGCCGAACGGAACGAAAGGATGCATAACTCGTCGGAGGAAAAAAAAAACGAACACACATCGCTCCAGCAGAAAAGGGTGGTAAGAGCATAATGAAAATGAAAGAACTCGCCACTCGGAGGGGAGAAGGAGTCATGAAGCCTGGGCAGGGCATGTGCAGGGCACCCCTTCTGGTGCAGACTAGATGCAACGCCACGCAGGAGGCCGGGGAACGAGGCATAATGAAGAAATCGCTGGGCAAAAAGTATTTGCAAAGCAGTTTCGAGGAGGTACGCCGGCATAAAAGAATGCTGCTGCCGTCTCTATATTTTTCCCCCATTTTTTTTTCTCTTTATCCAGGGCCCGTGTTCCGTCTTCTGCATTTTTTCTGCCCCGGAAACGCAACGCAAGACGCGATATGCAAATGTGTAATACACGGCCACAGTGTAACGTTGCCGAGGAGTGGCCCCTGGACCCCCGGGCGGGGCACAAACACACCGACGGCGGGCTTTAAGACGAGGTTTGCATAATTTTACGTTCGTTCTGTTGCTGGCGCGTCCGGTGCGACCGTGGCTCATCATCATCATTGACGTATAGACAGCGACGAGTCAGGTGCTCTCTGCTGATGACGATTAAAAGAGTGAAATGTACCGCGGTACACCACTGCTGTCGGCTGCTGCTTGTAACAGAAACATGATACTTCATGGCCGCTCGACAGTGTTCACGGTGCAAATTTTGAATTAAAATGTCTGCCACCAGAACGAAGCAGGCCACGTTACTGCTCCCATCGTGATCCGAGTAATTACAGGAGCGTTCGCTTACATCGCCTACTACTCTGTGGTTCCCTTTTACCCTGCTTATTCCAATTGTACCGACCGGGATCGACGAGAGTTAGGTTTAATAACCATTTCAAGGATCCGGCCTGAAACTACCCGGGCACTAAAAGCAATGGCGAAAAATGAGGCAAATTATTATTCCATCTCGCAGTAAACAGAAGCTGAACAAGTTACTGGCATGCAAATATGGATTTCCGAGCGGTGGCTGCTGCAAGTCAGCACACTTTGAAGGGTCGGCCCCCCGGCCGACCAGGCCGAATCACACCGAATGGCTCACTGCCACCGCTGCCACCTCACCTCGAGCTGAACTCGAGTGTTCTTGAATACCAGGGGCAGAGCCCGGGCATGAATAGCAGCGACCCTCCCGTCGGCCTCGGCCCTGACATTTACACCGCACTTCTCCTCATTTGCGTTGGCGCGATGCAAAACATGCAAAACCGAAACACCTACCAACCAGCACCAGCAGCATCATTTTCGCTCGCCGGTGTCAATGCGCTCTGAAGACAAACAACGCGCACCACCGGGGACATGACACGGGGTGTCGAGTGCAGAGAATGAAAGGAAGCAAAACCCCAGAAAGGGAAACCCCGAAAGGCTCGCTCCCCGGCTGGCTGACATTCGCTGTCGCCAGATCGCCAGAGTCCCGGGGGGAGGGGGGCAGGCGTACTGGCGTGATGGTTGTTTTGCATGGTTCCGACGGAAAAACTTCCCCCTTTCCCCCCGTGGTGTGTTTTTGCACTCCACCATCGGGGGAAAGACTTCAAGTGCTCTTGAAAAGCGAACCGTACTGTACGCGACGCGATGACGATGACGATGACGGGTCCGAGCTTTCGCCTTCGCCCCAGGGCCGCTGATAATGCGTTCTCTGTTGAGTAGCGTTGCAATTTGATTGCATGGGGAGGAGGAGGAAAGGAGGTGAGAGAGGAGTTGAGAATTCACCCCAAAAATTAACAACGGTTGTCGATTTCGGTGACAGTTGGTTTTGGGTATCGGATCTCCAAGGTCTTCGCTATGGTGTGTGACCAGCAGGCCAAGTGACCAAGTGACATTTTTCCACGAATCGAAATCCTTTGAGGAGTATTGTATAAAATGTTTGGATCAATCGAAGCACAATAGACTAATTTGATTGATTTTGTAAGTATCACTCTTGATATGATTATTAAACATTAATATTATTATTTTTCTACATTTTTCCATGAATGTTGAAACATTCAAGAATACTGTGTATTATTTTTTATCAATCGATGCACCTGAGTCAAACTGAGAAAGATGCTGATTTTTGAAAAAGAAAAGTCAATCACTTCATGCATGACTTCATGCATGGCGCCCAAAACCAACGTTTTTAAAGTCGGTGCCCATTGTAGCATAAACACTATGGATAGATCGATTTGAAATTTAAAACACATAATCTGTTTTTTTTTTGTTAGATTAGATTTGAACTTGATGATGCTATTTTTAAGATAATTATGTAAAATTTATTCAATTAGTTATTTTGCAACAGTCATCATTTTTCCAACTTAAAAATGCTATTTCAAATAGAAAATTGGAATAGAAATGAATTCAAAGAGGATCGATTCGTATTTCATATACCATTTAGCACGGGGCTGCGATAAGCACAGCAAAAAGTGCGTTTTTGAAGACATGTGTCCCTGGGTAAAAAACAAATACCTCTAAAAAAACCCTGATGCAATGGGTTTTAATATTTTTATTATCTGGGAGGGGGAGGCGGTAGCATAGATGTATTTGGTACGTAATGACACCTTTTTTTCTGCACCCTCCCCTCTTCAAGATATGTGTTAAGTTTCTGGCAGATTTGATGGGATATTTATCCATTTAAATTTCTATTATAAACCCCAGAAACTGTGCAATTCGATAGAGATGTAGATAATTGTTTTAACCTGTAATTTACTATGCTATTCCGGTTTGGCAAACTTGAAAGGTTTTGCCACACAAAAATCCTCATAAATAAGTTCGTTTTTGTACAAAATTCACTTAAGCCAGCTCCTGTAATACGCTATTTTCGATTGCTTGAAGGAGCTGCATGTGAGGAGGAAGGACCACTTGCAAGGCAAGGACCCAGATGCAAGGCTAATCCTCGTAGGTAGCATTCACACATTCTGCATTATTCGCGTATGAAGTGGTTGATCCGAGTGCTCGCGCCAGAGGCTTTTAAACGTTGAAGTGTAGCACAATGAAGTTGAAGTTGCAACTCGTTTCTCTAATAGCTGCATTAGTCCAAAGCATTGAAAGTGTGAATTTAATAGGTTTTGTTTGCATTTTTCCATGTTTTCGAATCCACGGACTGGAGCGATTATCGTTCAAGTGGAGTCCGCTAGTGTTCCGCACCGACCGGTCACACAACAGACCAGACCAAATGCAATCTCCCAAGACGGATCCATGACGCAGCTAAGGGCAGGGCACAGGAACGCTCGTGCCAGTTCCTACCATCACGGACCTGTCCACCAGCGTGACTCTCAGGCTCGGTCTTGGTGGTTGCGAGTCTCATGCGAGCATTATTACTGCCGCGGTACGTGGGATGTAAATTTATGAGATAACGAGGCGAGGGTCCATACCGATGCCAGAGCTGTATGTCGTTAATCAACATTTGCACGTACCTTTAGCGCTAAAACCACCGACGAACGAACGAGAACACGAACGTGGAAGTGGAAAGGGACAGGAAACAAGAAATCCAATTTCTGTTGCACATGTGTTTGTCAGTCAGTCAGAAGGTTTTCAATACATCTGAGATTTGCGAGTGCGATCACAGACGAACGTAGATCGTGATACAATTCGCGAGAACTCGAGGGGAAATTCCCACGTCCAGGTTGCGGTCCTGGGAAATTGATATTTTTACAAAGGCTTCAGTAGGTTCGTAGCACGCGC
>NC_064878.1:36864063-36919063 GCF_943734665.1 Anopheles aquasalis | reverse complement strand
CCAAGATTTGAATCGTGCTATTGGTTGGCTATGGACGGTGGTCAATCCATAAAGGCAAACAAGACCGATATACCATACCACCGCCAGTCCGCCGGTCCGCCGGTCCAAGCCGGAATTGCGTTGGCGAATGCCAGGAACCGAACCGAGTGCGACCGATGCAATTTCCGTCCGGTCAGGCTAAGGTTTTGTTGGTTTTGTTTTAAGGTTATGCAGCAACGATCTTAACTGCATTGTCAAGCCATAACTCGTGGATTCAATAACTGGATGACTAACATTTCCTTACTCGACTTTCGTCTATTGGTGTCCTTTGGCATCCTTTTGGATAGAATTAAACAAGTCGACGCTGGTATTACTCATAATTATTTGATTAAATTCTTTACTTATCAAATCAATACCATTGCTGCAAATAGAACAATTAACCTACGGCTCGACCCTAATCATCTGTCGGTTGGAAACGCTTCTACAACTCTCATATGATGGCCAGCGGATGTCACAAAAGCGGTTGTCTAATCACCCGAAGAAACCGGGCTTTTCATTTAGGGGAAACTGATGTTGTTTACGCTTACAGGGACCCGGGCAACTACAGGAGGGTATCCTATGCAAACAGGTCCTCCTGTACGGGGAAGTCATTAGTTCCCTTCAACAGCTAGGCATCGAGGCTAGGCTCGAGGTATCAGCTTTCATCATCGAACACCGATGACGATGCTTCACCGCCGGTCGCTGCAAAATCGATCACCATAATACCGTTCCGCTCATTCATCATTAACACCGCACAGCACAAGCGCAGGGTGGTAAGGTCAACTGCCAGCCGTTTTTGGTCAAACACAAGTTCACAAGTTAGCACAGTCCAAAATTACCATTCCCCAGACATGCCGTGGGGAGAATGCCCTTCTGGCGATTGTTGTAGTAGTTAGCCAATGGCAGGAGAGTGGTCACGGTGACTGAATTGTACCAGCTGGAACGATTTGGAGTAGGTATTTAACATGTGTCCGGTTTCGTTTTTGCACTTCAACCTTTGCTAATTATTTGTTTTTTGTGCCAGGAAAAAAACAAACGAAGCATAGGGGAAATATACCAAGGGGTTTCAAGTTACACAATCGAGCAAATGTTTACGTTTGGTTAGTTGGAGTACCAGTCTGGCGACTCAGTCAATTTTTCTCTTTACAAAAAATAATTTTAAGCTTTTGAAACAATCACTAGGATAATCAAATGTTACTTTCGAATTTCTTTTGAATAATTAGCATTTTTATTAACTTTCTTCTTTGGTAAATCTTCGATAACCGCCGGGAAAAAATTATGAAATAAAAATTAATCAACATTTGAATGCTGGGTTTTTGGACCCATCAAAATGTACTTCAGAAATCATTAATGTCGCTATAATAGTTAAAAGAGAGTCAAATAATGTTACAGCTAATTAAAAGAGCTTATAGAAAATTTATTAAAATTTAATGGCAATCGTTTTCGAACGATACACGAACCATTATACTTAATTTCATCTGGTACGGTGTTAAAATTGCATGTTTGGACTCTTACGCTCAGTAAGCTTGAAAAGTCACTGCGATAGCTTAACTAAAAGCTACACTTTATAACCAAAATTTAGACTGAAAATTAAGATTCTGTTTAGTGGAAGCAATACAAATTGTAGTCACCCACGGATCATGGAAACCACTCCGACTTTCACACTCGTGTAAAAGGCTCTTCATTAGATGTCAATCAAATTAATACCACTGCTTGGAGCTCGTAAGACACAGTTCGCTGAAACCGGATGGCGGGAAAATTTTTATCCGGAAACACTACCATCCGCCTCTTCAGCAAAGTACCATTCACGGATTCGTTTGAGAAGGCAGTGGTACAGACTGGACTGGACTGGACAAGCGCCCTAAGGTTCAAAGTCAAATCCTTCGTCAAATAACCTACCAGACGAAAATGAATGATATAGAAAGGCGATCCGTAGACAGTGCGACAGGAACATCCTGCTTAGCATTTGCAGTTCTGCTTCAACCCCGGAAAGACCGGCTCTTGGAGCGGATGTTGCGAAGAGAAGGAATATCAGAGAGAAAGAGAGGTACACTGCACCGAAATGGAAAGCGATGAGCATCCGTCACTGCAGTGGAAGAAACAATAGTTTGTTAAAATCACAGCGCCACCAGGCACAACATTGGCAAAGTCAGTCACGAATCACGACTTAGCCACGAATCCTCTTGGCTGCATTACCCGGCGCCAGAATTTATGACCCCCAACTGGCACTCGCTTCCATCTTCACACACGCGCTAACGATTGTTTCGTTCTTTTCGCTCGTGAAATGTCACGTTTTGAAGACCAACAAGATGCATGCGTGAGCGTGCGTGCGCGATCTGAGAGGAGGATTCGGGCCGGGTTTTTCCTTTCGAGGCTCGTGAAGTGCGTAGTCACGCACCACCGGTGACAGGATGAATAAATGAGTGAATATCGGAGGAATGGGGCTGGAAGCGAAAAAAAGCTGCCCCGGCTTGTGGCTCCTCGCGTCCTGTTTCCCCTCCTTTTTCAGACTGAAAACCCTGTCTGGCTATCGATTGTCAATATTTCGTACGACTGAGGCTTATGCCAATATATAACAGTACGTTTCAAGATGGAATGGAATAAACTGAAAAGAAACTTTTAATTTTACTCTTCATTCGCAGCCATTTGCTCAAAGTTGATAGATTAAAGTTAATAAAATGCAAGAAATTTGTGGCACATCATTAGTCCACGAGTAGCCTTCTGTCTGCACAATCCTGTCCATCACTGTGACCATCCACGAACATCGGTAAACGTGCCGGCGTGCCGCAGAAAAGTGCGTACTTGAAACGTGTCTGTGACTAGCACCCTCCCATTCTACCTACCTGACCAACACTGGCACTGTACCACATTGGCCAACAGCATGGTTTCGGGGTTTCCGGTTGACCATAAAATTTGGCACCGGCACCGGAAACCGAAGAATGTCGTGAAGAAAGGACTGCGCTTCCGGCAGAGTGCCTCTTGAAACCGAATTCCATGAAATGCCTGTAAAAAAAGAAGAAGGAAGTAGCCTCGCTGCGGACGGGATTTTTATGTGTTCACCCCGCACCAACTCACGCAGGATCGTCACTTGAGTGAGAGTCATGCCGCGCTCCCTACGCAACATCCACTAAATCACAGTCCTACCATTGCGTCCTGCGGCACAACCGAAAGAAGAGTCACTCTGATTTGCTTCCAGCTTCCGCTTGGCGTTCACATTCCATCCGTCTTGGCGTTCGTTTCGTCCAAGACAACGAGGGTTCAAGGAGGAACTCAAGCTGCCGGCTGTTGGGCTATTTCCGTCACTCCGTTGGACATACTTTATGTGCGCCGAGGCCACTCGGCAGTTTATACGCCGAAGTGAATACGGTAATGGATTGGAGTGTTCGATGAAGCGTCTGCCGAACATATTGGGCGATTGATGATGCTACATGAGATTGACTAATGCGTTAATTAGAATTGATCAGGTACTTTACGGTTAATGCGTGCTACTATTCGACTATTCGATGCTATGGATCCTATAATCTTTTGCCTATCATTTGTTATTTGTTGGTTAAGATTTCAATAAACTTTATTATATCATTCTGAACAAAAGAGTGGCTATTTTTGATAGGTTCAAACTTGCCTAGAAATCTTTAATGTTCTCATTCGATTCACTGATGCTGACCTCATAGTGATAAAACATCTTTCTCATACGGCTTGTTCAGTTTCTTCTGTTGTTCTTTTTTAGCCGTGCGTTGCTTTGGAGCATTTGGTGAAAGTGGAGGCGGTGGCGGTGGGTTATGATTCATCATATCATTCGCCATATCAGCAACAGGGGCCGGTTGTGGGCAAGATTTTCCAATGGCTTTCAACTGCCGTACACATCGTTGCACGTAGGATGGATCAGGTTTCTATTGCGAAGATATGGCGTTCAGTGAGTTGAGAAGGAAGAATCACTTGTTTTCGTCACATACCTCACCGGTACCACAGAGATCTACGGAAAGCTGGGCGTTTGTCATTTCAACCAAACAACGTGTTGTCCAGTCGCGCGTTCGCTTATCACACTCGTAGATTGGATACTGGAATTGAAGCACACATTAAATCATTCTATTCGCACAATTTCTGCACACTGTCAAGAAGTTACCAGCTCATCATCCGGATCGATTTTACTGGTGGTTGATTTCTTCAAACACTTAGTATCGGGAACGGTACAGGTCAATATGAAGACCAAAAACAGAATACACATTTTACTAGTATCTGAGCTGTAATGTGATGAATATGTTGAAGCAGTTACTCTCGTTAGCTGTTGACTGTTGATAGATTTACTGTGATCTGACCATAATCGACGGTCATCTGCATGCTACACAGTGGCTAACACATTGTTTAAACAGCTGTAGCAGAGTGGCCTTAAAGGCTTATAAGCGCTACTTCCAATAACTGCCATTGGTGCGAAACAAACTACTTTTGTTATAAAACTGCACATGTAAATTGTAGAAACTAGTTTTTCACACAACCTCTTCAATATAACTACATTGTATTCATATAATTTAAATAAATTATGGCACATCAATAGAAAATATCGTATCGCATTAGAATTATTCTTTTTCTATTTTTTTGAGAATGGTGGCGATGCTAATTATTAAAAAAAAAAAGCATCCCAGTACTATCGCTCAATTACATTTAACAATTCGATTGTAGGATTTATACTATTCGAACAATTTCGCAACGTTCGACAAGATTGTACGATTAGAATTACCTTTGTAACTGTAATATTAGTACCGAGGTAACAGTATTAGTTACCTAGGTAGCTTCAGCATACAAGCTTTTAGTATACAAGTATGCTATACCGGTGGGATCGCGTAACTTAGTCGAGACAATCAGCGGAACGTAAAAGCTTTCCTGAGTAAGGTTTGAGCTTTGAATGTGTTTTGGCGTCTTATGTTCTAAAATTTAAATTAACGAAATTAAGCTACTGATACTAGCTACTAACGAGCTAATTGTACTATAATTAAGTTAAATCGAGGGGAAAGTAAATTAACAAAGGGTAATATCTTTTCATGAAAGTAAGAAGAAGACTTCACAACATTTTTCATGTTGTAATTAATTAGTAGTTTGAGTGACATGGGTGTTTTGTACCCAGAATTTTAGTTTGCGTTTTTTAATACAATAACCAATAAAAATTTATAAAACACAATGTACTGTGCATAAAATATCCCACAGTACTAAATTTAATCGGAGCGCATGAAAGCGAACAATCGAGTGACGCAGTTACTTATTTGTGTTTGTTACAAGAATGTACCCACACCTTAATCAGTCATTTTGTGCAAAGTTTCATCGTAATAATAAATAATAGGTGAGATTTCATGCAACCCGTATCAGTAGGGGTATGAGCTTCGCACAAATGGCTTATCATGCGATTTGGCAGCTATCGCGTATAAAGGATGGATTATCGTGGCGTCTGTTCAACAGTATTCTCAAGTAGTTGGGTGGCAGTAGAGCTGCTAAATGTTTCTTCTACTAGGAGTGCTTCTGGTCGCGTCAGGAGTGGTGCAAGGTTCGTGACGCACTAGCTCCACGAAGTTTACTAGCTACTAATTGTTTTCTTTTGCATAAAAAAATCTCTTTAGGAGGACCGATCGACAATGCTAGGATAGTGAATGGAACGGATGCTGCCATCGAAGACTATCCGTTCGTTGTGTCACTGCGTGGCTCCACCGGTGGCCACTCCTGTGGAGGAAGCATTTTGAACGAACTCTGGATCTTGACGGCTGCCCATTGCGTCGATTGGACGACACCACTGGCCCAGACGGTGCAGGTAGGTCGTTCGGACATTTCGCGGCCAGTTGATGAGTCGGTGTATGCAATCGAGGACGTTGTCATCCACCCGGGCTATAATCCTAGTGATAGTTATATCGACGACATTGCGCTACTTAAATTGCGCAAACCGTTGGTGTTTAGTGAAACCGTGCAACCGGTTCGGATACCGAATCGTTTCATGGAGGTGGACTTTGGGCCAAACAATGCCGCTGAGAACGTTGTTGTAACGCTGATTGGTTGGGGTCGTAACGCTACAGAGGGACCCGTACAGACAACGCTACAGGAGGTTGACTACTACCTTGTGCCGAACGACAAGTGTAATCAAATCCACAGTAGCCACATCTATCCGATGCAGATTTGTGCTGCCGAACCCGGCGGTGGTAAAGGACAGTGCAGTGTAAGTAACGGTTCGGGAGCTAACTGAAGGACACCTTTAACGAACTCGTGTTTTCCATTTTTGCAGGGCGATTCAGGTGGTCCGCTGCTGTGGAATGGAGTTCAAGTTGGTATCGTTTCTTGGAGTGTCAAACCATGCACTATCGCCCCGTACCCGGGAGTGCTGACCAAGGTTTCGTACTACGTAGACTTCATCAATACCCACGCAAAGAAATATTTGCAAGCATAAGGTAGATGCGGTCAAATTGATCGTCATTGCCAGCTATCAACGATTACAAACAAACACTCCTAGACAACCTGATAAGATTGTTCAACGGTATCTGGACTCTATACTGAACCATTGAATAAACGCACGTGGCAACTTTATCACAATCGTATACCGTTCTGTGGTGCTTATCGGGAGCATCAATTGTCATCGAACTACACTCTATAAGCCAGCCGATAAGCCAATTGGATGATATGCAATATCAATGACCATCCGTGGCACAAAACGTTTAAACTGTTTCTAGATAAAAATGATATATTGATGTAGTAGCGTATTGATAAGGCTTACGTTGAAATGTACTGGGGTTCCTAAGAGCTGTAGCTTAACCCTTGATGTAAAAGTGATAAGACATCTGAGACGACATCTGTTGGCAATGAGTTGCTATATTTTTGGAATGAATTGGTTATCCTTGCAGTGCTGAAAATGAATCCCATACAAGTAGCTTTGCTGTTCGAGCTTTAGTTATGTTAGTGTACATTTGGCGTGAAGCGCGGTAGCTTATTCTTTTTTTGAATGCCTTTGTTAAAGCCAACAAGAAAATGAAATTGTTTAGATAAGGTATCTGTTGTCTGCTTTCACAATTAAGCAGAGAGTCGCGATTATTCCTTTCAAAGTGTACGGCCTTTGCCAGGACTCTTTATTAACTCTTCGATACACGGGAAGAATTAGGATCTTTGCCCGCAATCGTTCCCTCGCTTCATCCTTTATCTCTGGTTCTCCCACTCTATCCTCTATCTCGTCCCGTTTTATCTCATTATTCCCTCACTCCTCGTCTCTATTCGCCTCTACTCGTGCTCCTGAGTGATCTAGCTGTCACCGGTGGTGAAGTACCACCTAACTTCGGCAACAGTATCTAATGCTAACCCTCTTTCGCGACATTTATCGATCAATTCAACTTACGCAAATTACGCAAAGCCATTGTAAACTCGCGTTATATTCGCGTGTTCATTGTTGCATGTGGAATCTGATGTAAAAGTATGTCTAAACCTCTAATCACATAATAGTGAGTAATTGTAGAAGAAAATATGTTGAAACAAGCAAGCCTTAAACAAGTATCCCGCCTGGCGCCAAGTGACGAAAACATTCCGTGCGCCGCGTGACGCTACCTGGCGCCTCCAGCACGCCTGTTCCTGTGACTTGTGCCTGGGTAGCCCGAACGGTCAATCATGGGCTCATTAATGTTTATGTGCCCAGCCTTCGAAAATCCCACCAGCGGATCCTTGATACAACCCGTTTTCGTTGTTCCATGGTACGGGTACGATACCGCATGGCCTGAGGGCTCCTGGCCAATAGCCAGTGAGTAGATTGTCTGGAACCAGCTGCAACGGATAGAGGGTAAAGTTAATAAACACACGAAAAGATGGAAGCACACCATTACCTCCACCGGATGATTGCTGCGAACAACAGGGAGTGCTGTCGATCGATATCGCCTCCGTTGGCTACACTCGCATGATAATTGCCAGCTACGGTCATAGCGATTAATTCCGGGGATTCTACGTGACGACTATATCGTCGTGCGAGGTAGCTCACTAGTGATGTTAGTCAACACAGCCATCAACATCAATCAGCAACCGCAGCACGGAACGCAACAAGACGCACAGAGCCAGCCCAGCCAAATCCAGCGCGGATCCATCTGAGCACGGAGGACACGCCGGCTGCTGCTCCGTAGCCCAGATGTTTGACACACCACGAACGATGACCTACTGCCGTGTGTGGCGCAGAGTGTGATGAAGCTACTGGCAGTGCTGGCGGCCCGAACCCAGATGGAGCTGTGGTGCAAGGTTTGTGCCGGGAAAAACTGTTGCATGTTACCGACGCTCCCCTCTGTCCAAAGGAAGAATGAACTTCGTTCGGTTACGGTGCTCGCTTGTGAAAGGGGAATTGTCGCGGCTTCGGCGAAAGCAAACACCACCACATTGCTCGAACCGAGACCGAGTGCAGCTGTCGAGATGATTTCAACGTTGGAGTGGGAACAACTGACGCTTTGACGCTTTTATTTCTGTATCTTTGCAATCCATTTTATTTCATTTGCTAAGTCCAGGAATATTCGTTTTCATTATACATTATTGGGATAGCTTTGAAATGCACCAACGAATTTAATGCATCAATGCATAATCAATTGCCTTACACATGAGCAAATATTTGCGATAATTAATTTGGAACATCTGGTGGAGGTGGCAATTAATGTCGCTATGTTAATCCACCTGTTGAGTTAATTAATTATATTTTAACTTCAGAGATTATTGGCAGCCCAGCCGTAATGCTATTCCCGGGACAATTTTGTTGACAAACTTTATCGACTCTGTGCTGTCACCAGGTAGACTAGGAAACTTTTCATAACGCTGTTCCCCCTTTTCATTTATCTGGAGAATTCGTACCAATCAGAAGTTTCGTACTGTATACACAGACAGATGGACGGATGGACGGATGGACTGATGGAAAGTATACTTTTCTGCGTTCTGATTGCATAAACCGGTTGCAATCCATCGCTGGATGCATTTCCGCATGGCACGTTCGTCATTACTCGCTTTATAATTGTTGATTTTTTCCGCTTGTTTGTTTTTTTTTTTGTTGATATTTTCTAGCATCCGACTGACCTGGGTCATTTGCTGCACCGGAAACAGTCATCAGCGTGGGATTGTTATTATTCATAGAAAGAGCTTCTCCGTAGCTCCGGGCATAGCACAGGGACTCTGCTTGGGTCCCAGTTCGGCGCGCAATGTTGTTGATGTATATTTAATTAGCACTCTATTCTCAAGCTCAGCCTTTCGGCACCCTATCTGCCATCCGGGAAATGCAGCTCAGCTGACATCAGAATCTGGGGTCATTTCAGAGAAACGCAAATGCCACGACAAGACAGGGCAGATTTTATATTTGTATTTTGTTCCGCCTCACTGGCCATGCCGCCCTCTAATGAAGCATGCGTAGCGTTGCATCGTAGCATGGAAGCGAGCATGGAACATGGTAAATATGTTAATTTCTCCGTTGCCTTGGCAAATGGTAAGTCAACAAATCCATTAGCCAAAGGTAAAGCGAGGAATATTGAAGTCACGTGTAAGGACCTCGGTTCAGCATGTTGGTAGTTCCGTTTCGTCGTCTGGTTGGTGAGTATGTTGAAGACATGCGCTTCAAAGGAAGGTCAGGTAAAGCTGCACATCATAAACGGTATGATCCCGGTATCTATGCGCTTCCTTTGTGGTAAGTTGTTATACAATAATGATAGAAAGGAAGATGATTCTAACCCATTTAAGAGATTTAGAATCTTAAGGAAAAGAATATCCAGGATTCTTAATTGTGAGCGCGAAATACCTAAAACTACCAAGAAGCATACAGTTCAAGTGGATTATACGACGCTATATCGAAAAACTATACTAACACTGGTTATGAAAGTAGTTTTGTGATAATGATAGTGGTTTTTCTGTTTTTGCCACTACCCAACAGGTCGATACACTTGCAACAAATGTTATAATAGACGAAGAGAAGCAGATCGATAGCAATCACCTCTGGTGCTCCCTTCACAACTTTCCCATAAATACCAAATCACATCACTGCCTCGTACCAGGTGAAGCTTTGAGCGTAAAGCAATGATACAATGTGAGATGAAATTCATTGTAAACCGTTCTTAGTAGAGCCATGTGTTGGGTTTTCCGATGGTGAAAACAGCAAACCAACAACAACCAGGGGGATTTATGAATGTTTGAGACCAAAGTACTAGGCGTTCTCTACTATCTAGCATTGCTATGAGGACAAACACGATGTTTCTCCGACGGTGGTTTTTTGGTGTCAAAGCCAATGGAAACCAACAGCTCAACTACAGACAGACAGTGACTTGCGGAGAGCTAACCACAAAAACCCCCTAGCCATCATCAATTCGCACGCATAATCCGAGCCTGCTGAACCGCACAACGGGATTTTAATCCCTGGGGCTACGTTGAAAGCATCCGCTTTCTCAGACATCAACCACAAGCTTCAGACTTGAGCATAGTAATCGTTTCGGGTTTGGTAATGTTGTGTGCTGGCTGGGTGATGGCTTTATTTCCCCATCATAGTATTAGCACCATCCAATTAGTGACACTGATTGCCTTACACAACACCACAGTGAGATTGTCTCTTACTAAAACCTCCCATTCCAGTCCTCTGGGCTGCATGGTATCACGTTGAAATTATTACCTGCCTCAACAGGAAACATGGAACGTTCCAATCTCCGGTGCAAGGGAAACTGAACTCCGCTACCAAAAAGGATCATTTTTAACCAATTTGCAGCTGTACTCGTGTTTCGTGTGTACTCATTGAGTCGACTGTGTCGATTGAAAATGCTTTGAATTAAATGAATTTAATTAGAAACATAGATATGCTACGTTCTATCTGTCCTCACTATAGCTCCGGCTTCCTTGTAGGTTAATATGTAATTTAAAAAATGACAAAAAAACTAGCAGAAATTCAAAGATACTTAACACACCAACTGAAGGCACGCTAGCATTTGAAGACAGCACTCACAATCTACGATAACTCACTGATACCACACAATAAATCGAACGCGGATTAAATATGCAAACGTATTCCACCTCATCAGCATCAATCAACAGATCTCCCCTGTAGGAGAACAACCGTAACGCATTATCATTACTTAACCCCCATAAAAATACGAGCTAATCGTTTATTTGGATTTTTAATCACGAGGATACTAATCCTGCATGCTATTAATTTTTGCTCACGCTTTGATGCCTTTATCGTTTGCTCGAATCGGTTCAAATTTATGATGGATTCCATCGAACAAAAGATAAATTATGTTAGAATTCATTCTGTAGACCGAGAAAGAGAGAGGGAGAGAGACAGGAAGAAGGTTTCGATAGCTCCGATAAAGCCTTGTAATTTGCATTATTCGACCCATTTCCGGAATCGTAAAACGCAATAAATGCATAATGCTATGGAAAGCATTCACCCGCATGGCGAGCATGCCAGCAGCAACGGGAGATGCCTACCGCAACAAAACAAGGCCTCGCCGAACTGGACGTTCGGGAGGAGACGTACGATGGCGCCGTACGGTTGCGCAGCGGAAGCTCGACAACACATCTGTGTACACCTCATGTTGAGCAAGGTTCACCCAGTTTCCAGCATTCAATATTCGCCGCTGCATTGACCCAATTCGGCAAAATGGTCCACTTCTGACCGTTCTGCCGTTGCTGCTGCTGGTGCTGGTGCTGTTTGCTTGTTCCCCGGGACAACCAAATCAAGCCAATCATCCGAAGAACCGTTTGGACACACGGGCCCGTTAGCATGCGCCGTAAGAATGCGTGCAAATGTCGGACAGCGTGGTCTTATGTTATTAAATTAATAATCGCCCAATCCGGATACAGCCAAACCAAAGTTTTTGGGAGAAATAACTTTAATTTAACTGTGAATAAATGCTTCTTCCGGCCATAGATATTATTCAGGGAACGCTCGTGTGTACGGTACGAACGAAATAGAAATAGCGGGGTGTTATGTTTTGATTAACAGGTAGTCGTTGGAAGGATGAACACCGATTCAGCGCGGCAGCAAATGCGGCACATGCGCATGGCGAGTGGACGAGCTACTGAAGCAACAGGATATCCCCGACAAACTAAATACTTTTATCAGCAATTCAGGAATTCGGATATTATATCGTGTTACAATAAAATACCAATCGATGGATATTTCTTTAAAGAAACAAAGAAGCTACTCATTGATACACGCTTGGTGTCATTAATTTTGGTCATCACAGAGCGCTGTTCAGGTCGATTGTGCCAGCCAGTAGCCGGGAAGGTGGAAGAAACTGTTGCTCGAATGAACCTCCGCTCCGTTCGATCCTTCCCCGGCCGAGGAAGGCAATGCACGCGTTCGGCTAGAAAAAGACACCATCGCCCCGGACAGAGCGAAGCTTCGGTGAGCAGCGCAACTACCGATCGCTGCTGCTGCTGCTGCTGCTTGCAGAGCAATCATCCCGTTCAGTTTTGGTGGAGACATCGAACCGTGCGGTTTAGGATCGTTCCTGGTGCTTTCATCGTGGTTTTCCTCGCTGTGTCAGCATTCCTTTTGCATCCTCTGCTTGGATGGTGGTGGTCACGGAGTGAAAGCAACGGGTTAGTGAAAGAGCTAAACGGAAAGCCCCCTCGCTCGGTAGTGCATTTGAATAAATAACAGTGTGTGGACCGTCTTGCGTGAGTCTGTCCAGCGTCCATCGTCCATTCCGCTCCATTCCCGTGGGAGAATTTAGAAGGGAAAAGGTGCAAAGAGTGAAAGCCAGAAGAAAGAAGTTTCCCCGTTCAATGTTCGATTCACCATCGCACCTGTGCCGTGGAGACATTGAAATATGCTTTGGATGAATGGTTTTTTCTGTGCTTGTGTGAGCGAGTGCGTATGAATTAAAGTAAAGCGTCCATCTAGCCTGTCATAAACTCCCCCGGGAGAAGGAAGAAAAGTGTCTAACTTTGTGTCTAAGTGTCTAACTGATGAGCAGCGAGTACGGGCTTTTGGAAAGAAAAATAGAAGATAGAAAGATATTGATATTATTGCTACGATAAAACGAATACTACCTGGTTCCTTTATACACTTCTTCCTTAATTTTCATACTATAATTTATACATTCTTAACATTTTAATAAATGTTGTTCAGAACATCATTGCATTTCGGCCACGAATGCCATCTAGATTCTATCACATCGACGGCGGAATCAGCCTTTTGCTCCATAGAATGCTATTCAATTATTATTTTCTGGAAAAGTTGTCACATTTCTCTAGTACCATGGCATGGGAAAAAAGGCCTCTTGTCTGCAAAGGTGACTAAACGTTTTCAAAACGCACCTTCGCTATATTCCTTCCCCAATTGTTATCATTCCACCATATTTACTTCTCTCTGAGACACTCGAGCGGTAAGATCATTAAAAATTCACGATAATTAGTTGATTACTCCTTCCCGGTACTTTTTGGCTGCGGTTTTACTGGCGGTTTGAAGCAACACGTAAAGTGGTTAGTGAATGGTATAGTGTTTGAGTGAAACGTGAGGTGAAAATTACGAAAAGTTGGTTAAAGTTGAATGTGATTCAGAGAGAGAGAGAAAGAGAGTGTGTTTTTACTGCGTCCGATATTTGTACCTCGAGGTTCCAACGTTCATATCAAAGCGTTCGGAGAAGTTACACGGTCACCGCAACGACGATTGTCTGTGCGAAGGATCACACTTAGTTAATTAAATTCTTGATCACTCTTGCACGACGTATAGGAGTGGTAGTGTGCAGGTAATCAAAAACACGGACCTCCGGAGGTAATTTGAAAACAATTATTAACATTTCATTTAGTTTTATTTATAGTCTACATTTATCACTGTTTCACACAGTTCTTGCTGGCGATATCGAAACACAAGAAAATCATTCGGTTGCACGAAAAATCTGGAATCCTTATTTAGATCCATCAGAATCATCCAGCCGCGATCAGATTCAGTCGAAGCCAGTAAATTAAGTTCGGAACTGAGTAACGTGAAACTTTTCTAAGTACGTTCCGCTACCCACTCCCAAGATTGCGCTCCGACTCTGGTCGGTTGGATTCTGGTTCTTTCGGTTAACGAAATTGCGTTTCATTTGGCTCTGGACGGGAGGAAAATCTGTTGAGGCCAGACAGGAAGGAAGGGCAGCGGGTTCAGGTTTCTTGACTCCGAACCGAAGGATCCGGGATCCGGTGCCGTTAGTGTGAACTTGAGAAACTAAAGCCACGGCTACGCCATCTTGACGAGACGTAATAGTCCAAACTGATGAACTTCCCTTTGCCAGTAACAGCTCATTGTCTGTCGGGTTGGGAGGAATTATGAAATTTTAATTAAATTTTAATGAAACATCCTTTCTACCTGCCGCTACCACCGCCGCGCTCACCTGTCCCCAGCCCCAGCACAGCAGCAGCGTGTTCCCTGTTCCGTGTAGCCACCCAAGGTTGGCTCCTGGCTCACACTACGCAAACATCGCGCGACAGTACATCTGCTTAAAAGCTTTCCCCCATTGCTCTGGCAGCTGTATCACTCGTCACACTTGAGGGAATTCTTCGGGGTTCTAATACAGATTACAAAGCGAACTGTTTGGTGGACCACCCCATTCGGTGGTCCAACATACTGGCACTCTGGCCAATAAGAAGATTAGTAATGCCTCGCAGCCCGCAGTCTGTTGACTTTCTATCAACTGTTTCCTTCTGCTTTTAAAGTTTTTGACCCGTTTCGTCGATATCAAAAGTTTTGGCGAAACTTTTACCGTTTTTCTTCTACAGACCTATACAGTCTCTTATCTTATAAGCGGAAGATGGTTTCCCGGGAACGCATGTAAATATTTGAGTTTAGTTTCTCGATTTTCCTCGGAAGCGGTCTGAAGGAATACTCAAACAAAGCCGGCATTGTTTTCAATGTGTCTCCAATGCTGATTGTGGTCTGTTCAGCTGTATGAATTCAAAAGAAATTTCCATATAACTTTAGGAACTTTAAAGAAAAAGGACGATAACGATGGAAATAACAGCCTTCGGAGCCTGTGTATCCATTGTGGCTTTCTTGTGCTGGGGTTGAATGGAGTATAAAAATAAGCTTTAGTGCTTTAAAATTAGCATCCTGTGATTGACCGCCCCCCGTAACGACCGTATCCGTGCAGTACCGGAAGTCAGCATCCGGAAATAAACATAATCCCAAGTAAAATGAAATCATTTTCTGCGTCGTTGCCAACGGACTGTCACGTTCAACAGGCCGGGACATGTTTGCTTGGTGGCCTGCGCCAGCTCGCCTGCCTTCTATTTCTGTCAACGTTTACGGTAAATTGGTCCAGTAAGCTGCCACTAACGCCATCAGCACTCCATCCGCTCGGATCCATCCGAGTAAGCCTGGTGAGCCTCGGCATTCACCAACATGTCGACAGCCTGATACGCTAAAAATCCCCCAATTTGATTAGTGATAGCAGCATCCCGTTGCTGTACGGAATCCCCCTCCTTACACACAGGATTTGAAGGCCTTCGTCCATCGGTGCGCTTCCGGTCAGGAGCGGATTTGTCGATGTCTCGCTCATCGAGGGCATCCGCGGTGTGACGCCATTGCACCTAGAATTCTACCAACGCGCTTAAGCTTCTTCGAACCTTCGAAAACCTTCAACAGCGCCAACACGCGCTCACACGTTCTGTGAAGGCGGTATCGAAGAGTCAAAGTCCCACCTTCGCTCCTAGACTGGACAGCGGCCCCTTAACGTTCTAACGCCGTGAGCGTTGCGTTGCTGACGGTGAGATTGGAAAAAATGAACTCAGGGGACAAAAGATAAGGGCCATAAAAAATGGATCAACTTGAGCAATCGAACGACGAGCGTCGAGCAGAACGAAATCCCTTAAGTATTTGCCATCTTCGGCTTCGGCGGCAGCATAACCGAGCACACCATTTCACTGAATGGAGCAATTGAAGAGGAGGACCTCCAATAAGACGATAATCATATTACAACGATCAGAAACATATGGCAGGCTTTGCGAAAGAAAAGTACATTAACAAAGCAAAAAAAAAACTGGTGAATAGGCAGCAATAGAAAACACAACAAATTATTTGACAACATTGTAATTTTTGACTGAGCTTTGTGTTTTATTACTAGTCAGAGTGAAATCTGAGCTATTTTACTTCAATGCCTGCTAAACTATGTCGATGAACAAATAATTTGTTATTTTTTAATGTTCGACTCCCAGTTGTAAAGTGGGACTCACATGATTACTTTCTTTCACTTGTAATGTCACACGGCCCGTCCATACTTGTGTATGATGAAATATAATACGATAAAATATTATTTAAATACTTTAGTTATCAATACACAAAAAGCACACGCTCTGAGCAAAGAGATCTATTAAGTTGATTTATATGCAATTGCGTTTTTTCCATACAGATGGAAATGATTGTTTCTTTGAACGGTTTCAGGCAATGTTACAAATGTAAGGCTTCGCATGTATTAGACGAAAACCGCCGTTCCGGTTTAAAAAAAATATATGTAACGAGTACGATAGGATATCAACAAAAGAAAGTTTGTGTCGAAATTGAGAAGACCAACGTTCAAAGCGTCCTAGAGAAAGATAAGGTAGCTTTTGAGTTGCTTTCAAGGAACCAAAGCATTGATTTAACTATTTGATTTCAAAAATTAGTCAAATTCAAAACGAATCATCAACAAGAAATGGACAGAAATTTAAAATCGCAATGATGCCATATTCCAGCAAGATATTGCTAGACCGCATACACCTTTGTGTCTTCGCCAAAAATTGAAAGAACCTGGCTGAACACTTTTAATGTACTCATCATATAGTCCTGAGCTTAAGCAATCAGTCTGCCATTTGTGTGATTTTTTGCAGTACTCATTGTATAGCAAAACATTTGAGGAAGATGACAATATGGAATCGAACATCGTCCTGGAGTTTGAAGATAAAATCCAGTAGGTCTATTAAAGGCCAATTCTGAAACAAAATAAAATTTAAACCTCTGATTTCTCTTTGTTTTAAGTATTTCAAAAACCGTATTTACTTTTTCTTACAAGGAATGCAAATACTTATGAAACCACCTAATATAATCATGGCGATGAAGCAGAACAAAATTTTCCTTTTAATGGGGAAAACTAGCACCATTTTGAGTTGGAAAATATCACATTCACATATCGCTTTTCGATATCCAGCATTTTTTTCGTTATCTATGATATACCCCAGATTAATACCTCGACAAAACTGTGGCTCACAGATGGAACAATCGAACAAAAGTAACAACCGCTTCAGGCTACGGGGGCGTAAATCACAGCCATGGATGAACTTATCCAAACCACAGTACAATCGATGCCCCACGCGACAGTTTTATTAATTGACATCACCGTACATTATGTCAAACACAACGACTTCAGCAAACCACCGCCGCGGCGAAACATGCCGAGAACAAACGAAAATGGAAGACGGAAGGAAGGAAGGAACGACAAAAAAAAAACTTTATGAATGAATGAATATCTGGTGCTGACAAAACCATGCAACACCTTTTAATGGGCGAACGTATTACCCGGCCCGTAGGGCCCAACGCTCAGATGGCCAAAAGACCAGGCCAAACCCTAACGACACTGCGTTTTGCGCGCAGAGAGAGAGAGAGAGACCATACTCAACGCTCTGGACACCGGACTCGGACTGGCTGGTTGGCTGGCCATGGCCCACGCAACATGGCAATCAAGGCCCTAATAGTCACAATAAACGTGAATATAATCACGTTTGCTTTACTTTACGACGAGGGTACCCGAACCCCACCCCCCCTCCCCCCGCCCCCGGTTCCCGGGAGTTTTCGGCTGCGTTGACCATGGTGACGACCTTTTTCCGGGACTCCAATTCGGACACTAGCGGACGCTATCTTAACGGAACAACCTCATCCTCACAAACTCAACATCATCATCAGCAGCAACAGCAAGCGGCGGATGTAAAAAAGGCTTTCACTATGGCCACCCGGGACACCAAACCAGCCAACCAAACGCTGGCTAGCAAATAAAACCGAACTCAATTAAGTGAACATTATGGCTGTGGTGGCGTTAGACTCCTGATTTGAGATAGGAATGGGGATGGGGTGGGTTTTCGGGGGAAAAACCCCCATTGTTTACCGACCACCCCTCAATTTAACGTTCTGTTACTGCACGGACCTAGGGTAACGATCACGCTGGATGATCATTTTACGCACCATCAGGATTGTGGAGTTACTGGTTTGGAACCATGTAGGAGATATGATTATTCTGTAAAAAAAACTCTATAACTCATTTGCAGCAAAATGGAAAATTGCTGGTAAATGTTTATAAAAAGGTCGCCAACATGGCATAACGTATGCATTAAAAAAAGAGACAAAATTTGCCGATTTTTCATGGGCAAACCGTCAATTGCACTGCAGAAACTAAAAATGCAACATCAATAGTAGTTATCTATGAGTCATCACACAACATTTGAAAGCTCTATCAGTCGAACTCTAATCGTGATGGCGAAAAAAGCGAGGCAACTTCGTTCCTAGGTTTGCGCATTTCAAAAACGGTATCCTGACGCGACCAAAAAGATTATCGTGTGACACTTTGTGAGTGTCGGATATGGCCGTTTCAGTATCTACAAGATCTTGGCACTATTGCCCAACAATAATAGCATCACAAGAAGGTATAGTTCGGCACGGACGACGACTCTGACCGATCAAAACCTCCAAAGGATGCTGATGACCGAGACCGAGGAAAAAGTGGTTACATCGCTGCGTGCGATTGGCCGTGAGATCGGTGCAACTGCCCAAATAGTTAAGAAGTATCTGGAGTACATAGGCATACATGTCAGAAAGCGAATATCCCGGCCACTAATCTCAGAGCAGCAATTAATGTCACAGCGATAGTGGTTGACCACGATCGTCAAGTTAATTTTTTTGGCGCATCGCGACGTGGCGGTGGTGAATGAACGCGATACCTATCTCATTCTAGATGAAAAATTATTAAAAGGCACTTAATATTTTACTTCCCGCACGAAGAAAGTGAGCTCTAAAGTGAAATTTACTCACACACCAAGTTCCTCAAGAAGGCCCTCCATTGGCTAACAATCAGCTGCTCTTCTTTAATTCCGAACTGATCGTGATCGGGAAAATTTATTATGCAAAGTGACTGCAGAAGGTTGCGTCAATCATCAAGGAACACTAATAGTACAAAGATCGGGGAGTCTGACCAGAAACGATACGCGAAGCGATCGTTAGACAAAATGAAGCGGCTAAGTACCAATGTGATAACACAGATTGCGAACCCGCTCAACTTCCCACAGCTGCTGCCCATCGAAAATTTCTGGGCTAACTTTAAACGTAGGATCTATTTTAACAGTTTGATTGGAAAACCGGAGGAGGAATTAAATGAAAAGACACAGAAATAGTTGAAAAACATGTGCACAAATATGGTTTTGACTGCCATGTCGAAATTACTGTCTAACTTCCAGAATCCTACTCGGAATGGCGTAGAAATTTTTTGCTGATAAACTGATAAACTCCCTTTCCACATGTAATTTACAGAACTCAATTATCGGTCATAGTTTATTTTTTATCGTCATTCAAATTTTGTCTCTTTTTTTTAATGCATACGTTAGAATGTAAAAAGCAAAGTAAAAAATAATTCATATGATTTCCTGCAGTAAATTTACTACTAATAATTTGCAAGCAAAACACTTTAAAGATTCACGGTCAGACAGGATACTCTATCACTTTTTGTCCAACTTTTGCTCCTGTTATTTAAGCGCCCGAACAGACCAAAGCCCTAACGAGGGGCGAGTCGATCTCGCGACAAGATAAACTTTAAACGCACCGCGGTTATTCGAGGTTTCCATCTAGGCCGGGCATGTGCCCTTGATACATTGGGCAAGAAGGTGGAATCGGAAGTCACTATGCTAACCACCGGCACGCGTTTCGGTCACACGGTTCCCTTTTCCCTGCAACCGAATTTCCGTAGTGGCAGTGGCGCAGAAATAGCTTGGGAAAAGGCCTCCCTCGCTCTCTCCCTCTCTCTGAACAGTAGACAACAGTGACGGCGAGCTGGCCGCTGCCATGGACTGTTCATGCTAGAGGGCTACGCTATCATCCGTCTATCATGTCTGTCAAAAACCAGTCAGCTGCGGTTTCCCTTCCATATGGTGCCCGAGCGCCGAGTGGGGAATGGTGAATATGTTGAGTTGACTGACACCAAATATCATGTTGCTCGGGCTCGGGGAACGATGCTTTGCCGGAATGCGCATAATTTATTCAAATCCCAATCTCTTTCCCAGCGTAAATGGAATCGGCTGTGAAGTTATGCTAAACTGCCCGCGCTGTGTGTGCGCTGTAAATCCAACGTGACCTGAAGTTCTTTTCTTTTTGTTTTTGTTCTTTGCCCTCAGACACCAAGTACTTGTTGGTTTAAGTACTTTGCCACAATCATTACTATACACCTCCCCCCGGGGGGAGAAATGGAAAACTTGAATTCCTTTTGAGACTCTTTTTATTGCGCTTCTGCTTTATCTATCGTCACCCTGAGGTCCTGTGAACGTGCTGAAACAAAAATAGCAATATTAGATGGCCAGCAAAATGAAAACCATTTGCTCGGAGCAAATAAATGAATATAAATTTACTTTTAAGCACATTAAGCGCGCAAAGCCGAATGATCATTCAATTCCCCGCTGGCTATCAAGGAATATGCACGATTTCTTACCCTCATCCGATGCGTTACTGTTGCTTTTGTCGACAAAACCCACCAGTTGCTGCAGAGAGAACCGGGAAGAAGAGGAGAAAATGCGATGATGTTATTGATTTCTTTTCGATAAGTCCACACTTTGTCCCGGGGGCCGGTTCTTCAGCAAACCTACCAGCAAACTACCCAAGAATAGTAGCTCGACCCAAAAGTGTTGCATCTTTTATGAGCTTGTCAGCTCTCCTCGGCTAGAAAGCTTCTGGCCCTAGGTTCAAATATTATGCAGCGTCTTTCGTCTCGGTAAAATTGCTAGCAATTTCGGCATTCCGTGTGCCTTGGAAGATTAATGTTTCAGCAGCATTCGGATGGTGCCAAAGTGAAAGTCGATTTTGGAGAAGACAAGCTTTCGTTCGCTATTCACTTCCACGAACCACGAAAACGGAACTGCTCTCTAGGATCTCTCCATTTGATTGTTTGATTTGCTGCGTTGCTGTTGCATATTTCATATGGACGCCACTTCAGAGTGTCCACGTTATTTCACGTTAAATTAATCATAAAGCCGCCGATCGGCGAGGTGAAACGCCATTATAATGCTGCCGTTCGCTCAACAAACGCTTTCAATCATTGACCGATTGTACGGAAAAAGTGAAAGAAGCTCTCAGAAAGTCCAAGCGAAACGAAGCCGGGCTCAAAATGGCTGACGCGTAAGCTTGTGCCTTTTACTCGAGTCTGGAGCTGTCCCAGCGTACCATATTTCCCATGCGAAATCCACGGTGAAATGGATCCATAAAATTTTAATAAATGTCCTTAATCTGTTGTTTCTCATCGAAGCCCAAGGGTACGGCTTTCGAGACCTGACGGCACACTCTACTAGGTGGGCCTGGGATCCTTCTCATCCTGCTAAAAGTGTTTTCCAACACAAACTTGCTCCAGCCAGCCAGCCTGCCAACCAAGCAAACCACCCAGCGCTACCTTGTCGGGGGAAAAAATCAATTTTTGCTCGATTGGACCACGCGGGGAGCGGGACGAAGCTTAGGAAACATCGATGTGATAAAAATACCGAAAGACAAGTATTCTTTCTCTTTCCCCGAGCGGAATCTGTGGAATGCGTGAGAGCCAAGGTGGGAAGGGTGAGCACCATTTTTCACCATTTTACCCTCCCGTCATTTTCCACCTGAGCTTCAGAGTTTCCACCGCCACGCGGGCTGTCAATTACGAGCAGCTAAAGGGGCACCGCGTGCCACCGTCACAGTAAAACTTGTTGCTTGCCGTGCCGTGTTCCCACCCAGTCAGCCAATATTTATGGGTACCTTCCAAGCCATTGCCGCCACCCCACAGAAACAAGGTGACGCTAATGAAGAAGGATTTGTTTAATCAGTTTATTGATACCGAAGCTAATCTCGGGACCCGACGATAATGGGGCAGGTTGACGCGGTCTTTCACCGCAAGGCAAGCAAGCCCACCGTTGGCGTTGGAACCATTTAATAAAACACATAATGATATTGATTAGCACGTACGATCTCGATGATTCAATTAGTTGCTGTTTCGTAGCCATTATTGATCGCTGATTCTGATCGCACAACAACTCAAAGACTTCGTTGTTGCGGAACACGATGATACAGTAGACATAATTTTTAATCGATAAATAACATCTTGTGATGGCATGATTTCGCGCAGTCATTTCTTTTCTTCTAGATGGTTAATTATGATTTATTATATCTTAAGCCTTCAAACAACTTCACGAAAAACCACTAAACACGAATATTTCTGGTCTTTAAACAACTAACACTGATGAAAAATACTAGGAAAAAGGTCCAAAGATCCGCTGAGCTCCGATGATGATGATAATAATATGCCGAGACGCGTATCCTCGCTGATGTCACTCAGAATGTGCTACCATGACTAGATCGTTGGATAGATGGAGATCCTTAAGCGATTGCAAACTGTCGTGTAGCAATATTATAAAACATTTTCATGAATTTTAAAACTGACTAGCTTTCCCGACATACATCGTACTGTCTTTGAGCGGTCGTGGGTTTATTGTGGACAGGAACGAATAATATCAGTAGATATAATTTTATCTAATATCAATTAATCAAACAAACGCTTTTTAAAAAATTCATCGACTTTGGCGATCAACCTGTCAAAAGATCAGGGTCCTTAAACTCATATTAGCTGTGGGCCGCAGTTTAAACTATCAACCAGTCCGCGGGCCACATAATTTAGAGGTGCATGGCTTTATTAAATTTGATTTTTCTCGCCAACTCTCGGCGCTGCGACCGGGAAATCGAAATGATAAGCCGGGGATACATGAAGCGTAAACTCTCGTATAAACTCAGAGTGTAATGCCAAAAAGTTTACATTTGCCGTTTACACGGTGTAAAAAAGATTATAGGTCCACGGAGCATAAATCCTAGCGTAAACGCTGTTTGCAAGCGATTTGCCTCACTATATTTCCTGTTTGTGGTTTGCATTAATAGTGAGTGATCATTACTAGCGTTTTTAATCTTTTTCTTCGGAAAAAAGATCCTATTTTTCTCAACCCGGTCATGTAAACATGTTCAAGTGTAAATTAATTTTATATTTACGCTTGAGTTTACGCTTCATGTATCCCCGGCTATATAGCTTCGTTTCCAAAACTCGATGATGGAGGCGCCAGGTAACCGGTAAACAACCGGACCGGATTGCATACTTTCAGGGGCTTGTAATATAAATTTGGTAAAAAACAATATCCAAACCTCTATGAAATCGGATAGTTTCAGCGGTTTGCAATGGAAATAGATGACTTCGTCAGAATGTAATGAGACTGTATTATTCCTGGCAAAACGATAAACAATAACTTGGTCAACCTTTTTCACCAAGGTAGAGGAAGGATATAGATATCGTTAGGATGTAGGATGTAGTTATTCTACAGTGAAACTGTATCTTTATCAGTTACGAAAAATGGCAAATATTCATTAAATGTTATTTTTACACATTTCTCTGATGTTAACGAAACAGACGGTCTCCATATGATAAAAACCATACCCACACTTAGCTAATAAGCATTAATGATTAACCTCTAATTACAAAAATGTTGTATCTTTTTTGGGTCCCCTTTATTTGCTCCTCCATTCATAACCAAGGACCCTTTTCTCACGCATCCTTTCTATCGTCCTTTTACCGTTTTTCTCTACAGGGCCCATCGACGGAGCGCCTCATTACTAGATCACGAATACGGCACACGGCTAGCATTAATGTAATTCCCGTTGGTCCCGTACCTTTCGTCCGGTGAATTCAAAACAAAAAACAAACGCACAACGAACATCGGAAAATTTTCATACATCCCAAAATAAAAGCCTCCCTAGGCTCTCTGGCCACGCTTCGCTATCAACGATCCCTAACAATTTGGAATTTCCCCCTTAAGGAAAGGGCAGCGGACGTGTTCGTCGTGGACAACCCTTTTCGCCTTTCTGTTCCAAACTAAGCAAAGCCCTACTGCCGCCCTACTGCCGGACCGTTCGTCGGAGCCACCTAAAAGGATAATGAGCCTCCAGTAGAATGATTCAAAATCGACATTAATCATACCTTCTCGCTGGGAAGGGCTACGGGAACGGGGCCAGCGGAGCTTTGCCACTCTGTCGTAACGGAATACGCGCTGGGTTCACTAGCGAAATCCTTTCGTAAAAAGGTTCAATCCCAACGGGCTGGATCGTTGAGCCCGTTGGACGAAATTGAAGCATTCTCTCTGTCCGGTGTAGATCCGGCACGATACAGCAAGTTTGAACTCGAGCCCCCTTTCTCGGCCACGTGAACGTTGCCGGAGAAATTAAAGAAAAATAAAATTATCCCCACCAAGCGCCAGCACACCGCGTGTGCGCGCGAGCTGCCGACATAAGCGGTCGTCCGAATAGCCACGGGCGAGGAACTCATCAACTCGGCTGGCCGGAAAGGCTGACCTCTTCTTAGCTCTTCAGCACACCCACTGACGGACGGCCGGACAGCCGGACAGCACTCCTGTCTGGACACGGTGTTCTTCTCTTCACTGACTTGCACTTTGCTCATCCGACATTCGACGGTTGTCTCCAGCGCTGCTCAGGCAAACAGTCAACATTCCGCTATTTCAATTAAATGTTATGCCGGCCGCGACCATGTTTTCCAAGTTCAAAAGTAGCGCCACCAGTGCACCACCGCAAAACTCCTACGACAACAACCCGATTACGCAGTACTTTGAAATTGGAAAACAGATCGCCTGCGCCGGCCCCGAACTCATATGGAAGATCCACGAAGGTTTTCGCAAAACGGATGGAAAGGTGAGTTCCTATGGCATAAGATTCTACTTCGCATACAGAAAGGGGTTAACATATGAGGTATTTCAGGTTGTTTTTCCGATTCTACTAACCCATATGTTGTATCGTTTTAAAGTATAATTCAATACCTTCAAAACACATCAAGTTACTGTTCATAGAATTAACTACAACATAGTTTTTCGAAAGTTTAAAATATCATGTTTGTTGCCTGGGAAGTCCATTTTGCGGAGAAGGGAAAGAAGAAATCAAATTCAATTGACGAAAATTATCGTTAGTTGCTTTAAGCTTTTGGTGCAGGCTTCAAAGGTTTAGAAGCAGAGATTTTAACGTTCAAAAAAGAACGTCGAGTCGATAAAAAAAAAATGGAAGATGGCGGATTGAAGGGTGTCGTGCACTATGCACCTCTAGAAGCTGTTCAAACTATTGATGGTGATCATTATCCACACTAATTGATCCAATTTACACGAGCTCTGGATTGAAAACGTCCAGAATGGTATAAAGACATAATAAACTTATTTTTGTAACATGATTACGATCGACTATATGTTGCAAAACCGACGAAAAACTAAAAAATCGTCGAAAATGAAATGTTCGCTTAGCCGATGTATACACCAGACATTCTTCTTTCTCGCCCATTTATTAAAGAATCAAAAAAGAGGAGTTAAATGGATTGATTCAAAAGATGAAGAGTTGTTTTGAAAAAGAATTCAAAAATAGCCTTTTTAAATTGAAAAAAAGTATTTAAGATAATGTGATTGCTCCGTAGTTTTTGACGATAAATGGTTTTTGCTGAGCCAAAAAATGTACAAAACTAAGTTATCGACCAAATGCTTTATTTTTACCATTAAGTTTTTTAAATGTTCTCGTCGCTGTTATTACAAAGTAAAGCAACTATGTGACCCGTTTTCCGAATACATTTTGTTTTAAAAGTACAAATGCCACAACTTAACTTAAATAGACGTCTTGTAATCCATGGATTGTGAAAAAGCTCCAAAAACTTTTCATCCTGCGGATCAAATTCAATTCCATGTGTCACAACATATCAACTCAACTTCCTGTACAAACCGTGTCCACATACACTCACACTACCGAGGACATTCTCAACACCAACTTCATGACAGATTTATGGCTCACCAGCCACCAGCTCCAATGGTGTCTTCCTCGAAGCGAAACCTCGCGGGCCAACATTGTAAACCCGGGACGCCCGCCCGGACTTTCGGCTAATGTTTCTCCAGCCGCGTGCGGCAAAAATGCTGTTTCGAGGACACGCGCGATATTTATGTCCACACTTCAGACTCTGCAGCTCCACAATCTCCGGCCGATGTCACTACATGGAATTTGATGAAACACAAAACCCCTTCCAGCGAGACCGACACGCGACGACGATGTAGTCTTTTGCTTGGGGTGCACTCTCTCTCAAAGAAGAAGCAGAAGAAAGCACTCGAAGGTTGGTTGACTAAGAAAAAGGATAACTAAATAACAGCTGCACTCTGGTGCGATTGATCGAAGGAGAATTAGGAGGAGGTTAGTGCATAAGACGTGGTTTACGAGTAACTTTCACGAGAAGTAGAACAAGAAGTCTCATTCGTCACGTCCTTCGTACTTGACGCTTGGTTGGCGTGGTGGCCAAAAAACCAACGAGAAGAAAACGATACCAAAACAACTCTATTTTCGTGTTGTGCTCGTCGGTTTGCGAGCACACATTTCACGGGCCCGGGCTGACATTGGAGCTTGAAGGCACGAAGTGTGTTTGCAACCAACAGGTTATAACATGTGCCGACCCCAACGAGCTTATGTACATGAGTTCGCGCGACTCGCTCCCTAACAACACATGCTAACCGGCACCGGCAAGGATCACCTATGCTTTGGTCTGATTTATGCTTGGCTGTCAGGAGACGCGCAGCCTGGCAAAAAAAAAACAACACGACGATGGTGACGGTGGAGCCAAAGCCAAACGTGGAAGATTAACAATTTACCATTCATCACTTAGCTTCGGTTGGTGGTGTTTGTGTTGCCGTTTTCGTTTCGTTTCGTCTCCCGGTTGGGCGGACCAGACCAGCAGCCAGCAGCCAGCAGTGGCGTGGCCGTACGGCACCAGGATACCGGAAACACACCACGGTGCCTACCGCTGGAAGGCGCTTCATTCATGGGTAAACAAGTGTTTCTCGTCCACTCAGGCCGGCTTTCCCCGTTCTGCATACCGCCCCAGGGCTCGCTCGAGCCACGTAATTGTGCTGCGTGCGTGCCTGATCGTATTTCTCTGTAGCTAATTAAATTGCCATCTTCTACCGGCAACCAACTTCGGCTTCATCGAGCCACCATTCCCGAAAACTTTTTTTTTCCTTTAATACCAACAAGTGGGCTGGTGTGCGGATGGAAGGCCAGGCCAGGCCAGGCCAGGCCAGGATGTTGCCTTACAAATCGTCACATTCCATCAAGTGGCGTGCACGCAGATCCGCACCTGGACGAGCTCAAAATCGATCGAACATCGGCATGAAGTAGAGCGAAAGTCAATCGAATAAACTTTTCGCCACAGATCACACACAAACACACACAGGCATACCAGTGTTCCAGGGAGTTCGATCTTCTCGTACAGACGCATGTAAACGTAACAAACTCCGGGCAAACCCACAGCTTCCGGACATTGGTAGAAAGATACTCCCTGAATGTCTTCGAGCTACCATTACGGTGGAGGGTGCGGTATTGGTACCTTTTTCTACATACCCATCTCTTTCCACTCCCACACTCATGTACTTTAACTCTGCAATATACTGCAAATGAAATGGAAACATCCCGAGGGTGTTGGCATTCAACTTCAACACAAAGCTACCTTACCACAGGGCTGGTTCCACTATATCCTGTGAGTTGGATCGCTTGCAAGAAGCAGTGTACCATAGTTAGTGGTTTGTGTAAAGCATAGCAGAAGCGAGGTTCACCTTAAGCTTTTTTGATGAATTAGACTAATTAACATAATTTTGGTTTCATATGCAATCGCCCTGGGAAATGACGGCAAACCCTGATTACAGCAGACGATACCTAAATGTATGAGATTGGCTATTGTTGTTGTCATGGAAATGTGTATTCAAATTAGAGAAAGCGACCAATACTATCATCAACCTAGAACAACAGTTCCACTAAATGGAACGTTCACAATTCACCAAACAAGTAGAAATAAAACAGTATCTGTAAAGCTACTGTCTCGGTTCGCCGTGGAACTTTTCCCCAATTTATTAATGTAAAATATGGATACTGGAGCCAACAGCGCGGTGTCATCGCTACTCGCTAGTTAATAGCTTCCCGGGCAGCCCGGGCAGTAGCGAAGCGCATCTGGGCAACAGTAGTTCTCCTGGGCGCACGAAGCGGAATGGTAATGTTACCAAAGAGCGCAGTACGGTTACTAAAGTCAATTAAAACTTATGGCGACTGACTAAATTTGCGAACTTTACCCTTAGTTCGTCTATGAAAAACTACCCTCGCCTCGCCAATCTAGGACCGGCTGCACTGGGGCGAACGATAGCATCCTTAACGGTGTGTCCTGGGTCGGTGGTTACCTACCTCAAACATCTCTACTTTCGTACGCCGCTGCCGAGTGGTGCTCTCAGTTCAATGGAGACAAGGCGTTTAAACAATCGCTAACGAACCGGTGAAATCAATGTACATTAGTCGGTTCGCCGTGGGCCACTAACTTACCCAGATACTGCACTATTTGCTCTTGGCAGGTGCTGTCACCATCGGTAGTGGTAGCTCTCCTCAAGTAGCAGCTCCATAACTGTTTGTGAATTGTTTTGGCGGTAAATAATGTGAATAACAGGAGTTTGTAAAATTCTTTTCAAAAATAGTAACTGAGGTGAAACTAATTATATATACCATACATAATTTCAACTAATTTTGTGTTCTCAAAAGAGTATCGCATAAAATTTTATGCTGAAGAATATTGCGCTTTTACATAGCTTTTACAATAGTCAATAAATAGTACATCAAGTTTAAGTCACAAATCTAAGCTAAGTGTCTAGTCGTTAGTTTTGTTTTTGTCTAATGATTTGAATCTCCTATTTATTAAGCTATAGAGTATTTTTCAATGTTTTTATTGCCCTGTTACATTGAATTTTGGTCCCTGATGGGAATTTGATAAACGTAGATTTTATTTCCTCCATAGAAATGTTGTGCCACAGGTGTTTTTCCGCCAAAAAACACGTCTGGAGGAGACTGGCCCATGACAATGTTATTATTCTTGCGTCATCATTGTCATTCAAATCTCAGACTTCCCTTGCAAACAGCATCCATTGATTTTCAGAAGGCCCCCCTCTTTACACGTGATGCCGGAAAAATCGAAGAACAACCGTATCCCGTACACGGTACAACACCAAACAATAATGGCATAATTATTTCGCTGATTGAATCACTTCAAAAGCTTCCCTTCTCACATTGAATTACCTCAATTATCTGCCGGGGCGTTAAGGATTCAGCAGCCAAACTTTCCGCATGCCCTGGCATCGGCAGTGATTCCTTGGAAGTGTGCCAATCAATTAACAATTCAAAATATCCTATTTCTGGACCCTGACTGCTGGTAAAGCGCGCGCTAATTAATTGCTTCCACCCACTAACTTCAACCCCTGGAGGAGGCCCGAAACCATCCACTCGATGCTATCTGTAAAGTGCCAGTATTTAGAAATGGAGAAACTATAGTCCTACCGATAACTCTATTGAGATAAGCTTCGAAGGTGCAGAAGATTGATCGAGGATAGGATATTGGATTGACGAAACATCAAAGATTTATTGTATTGATTTGAAAAGTATTGATTGAAACAATTTTGTTTCATTGTATATTGGCAATGTAAAAAGAATGTTAAACAGTATGTCAGATTCTCGATAAGGATTGCATTTTCAATTAAACTAACTTCGAGAGTTCAACTAGAATATCATTCCTTACGCCTTATTCGTATTTTTTTGGGGCAGAATATATCAATAATATAAGAAACTAACATTTTCTATATCTATATTGTCGAAATTTACATTTCCCACAACATTATTCAACGCCTCAAAACTTAAGATTTAACAGTCCATAACAAGATCTAAAATAAGAACTAATCGTACCACAACGTAGCCAGAGATGAAACGGAAGGTCAAAGAAACAAATCTTTGCCGGTGCTGGCAATGAGGCATGGGTTTCAAAATGTTTTTAAGTTTCCCTCGAGAAAACACATCGCATATTTTCCTTTGAACATAATCCCCCTAAAGAATACTCCACGGGTGTTATGGTAGAACTAGCAACATGCGAATCCTTGATCCAGAGGACATTCGAAGAATGTTAAATCCTATGCCCCGAAACTCCATGAATCTATGCCCAAAATAGGAGCTAAATCGACCGGGTTTTTCATAATAGACTTAGGGCTTCGTTCCCTATGTCCCAGAAGGGCAAACAGTTGGCAAGATTGTGTCGAAGATAACTGCTCTGCCCTTTGCTATCACTGGCACATCAAGGATTAGTGTGTATTTTTTGAACAAACGTTTTATCTTGCCCCAAAGGGTCTCTTTTGAGAAGGCATTCGTTTCAATACAGTAGTTTGTTTGATTCGTTCTTATGTTTGCACGTGTTTAGTTGTTTTATATCTGGTAATTAGTATCCTTTAAGTTATCCATATCCGACAAGTTTTTATTCCAATTCTAATAGATTAGTCCATGCATAAAGTAACAACACATAAAGAGCTATGAATAAAGAAACACACATAATTGCTTCATGCAATCACTTGTACGTAATAGCACTTTTAAGCTACAGAATTTACTTTATGGCATTGAAATATTTTTCTAAACAACTGCAAGAGGAAGAAATCAATCCACGCGCGTAAAAAGTTCCGGTTTTTTATTCTGAGATGTTTCAATCCTCGTCAGTTTATGTCCCACTGTTGCTTGATTTCCCTTGGCCCTGGCCGATCACGCCTAGCGGCTTCTGTTGTCACCGGACAACCACGAAGAGAGTGTGAATAATCTACGCCCTCAAGGGACTTTGGCATACTTTCCCTGGCTCCAATTCCCCAGGGTAACACATTATAATTCCCGCTGAGACAGATTTATTCAATTGTCGTACCACAGCAGTGCAGTGCTTTTAGCGGATCTAGCGCACAATGAAGGCCTTCCTTCCGGCTTCCGGCGGTGGACGGGCTTTCTTGGAGAACGCCGTACAAACAACCTTCGGCATTGGAACGGTGCGGTCCTTTTCCGTTCAAGGACCGTTGAGTCAACATTGCATTGGCTATATCATGACAATAAAACCGTGTCCTTTTCCATGCTTCCTTCACCATTGCCAGATGTCTGACCTTGCATTAATCTTTTACTTTTTATTGTTAGCCAGACTGCTCCCGGTACGGCTGTACGCAGTGGCAAAGCCAATGTCCCCGATGCTTGCGGCATTCCAAGCCGGAAAGTGAATCCCATAGCAGTGCATGGAGCAGTGTGCCTATCCTCAATTGAATTATGTTTTTTATTTCTCTTTTAACATACCACAAGTGAAGTACTTAATCAGTTTGGACATGAGTTGCATTGTCAACAGGGTAATAAGTGAAGTAAATTACTTCTTATTCATCATCAGTCTTGACTTGCTATGATACGAACGTACGGACTTGGTTGAGTGATTTAGCTGATGAGCTCATTCAACACCCAGCATCTGAAAACTCATCATTCATGGCACGCTGTGCAATGGTAACCACTTCTGAAGCTTTAATCCATTACTATCCCATCGATTGTGACGTCGCCTCTCCGCAGCGCAACATTCTAATAAATATGAACCACTTGTTGAAAAGCATCCATCGTCCGGTGGACGAAAAAGTAATAAAACTCACCGCGTAGGCTAAGTATAATGATTGTGGATGCTGCCAAATTTCACTGCCCATTGCCGGTTCCATTTTGCAACCTTGGGCGGCCGCCAGACACGTCGCCGTCGCCGTGATGGTAGATAAAAGCAATAAAAGTCACCCAGCGACCTTCACTTCACTGGAAGGGCCAAAATTGCTCGGAAAATGCGGGAATTGGATTCCTGCAGGCCAGAAGGAAGTTAAATAAGGGTGTTTAGGGGGAGCGAAAGAGAGGGCAAGTGGAAACGGAAGGCGAAAAAGATCGAAACCAAACGAAAGAGCATGCCAGCCAGCCAGCAGGTGGGATTTGGATGCCAAGGAAAATGGATATTTTCTGTTCATTTCTCACCACCCACTTTTCCCACAAGCTTTTTCGTCGGTCGATTTTTTCCATTTTTTTTTGTTTTTTCCTTTTTTTCTTTCACCAGAAACAGCACCGAGAGGAGTGCGAGTGATGCCGCGACCGGAAATGAACTTTTCACAGCTGCCTTCAAAAATTATTGCTCCTTAATGGTGGAATATTTATGGTCATTCCATTCGTTGAAAGTTTTGTGGTCGCGCCGCGTGGACAACATTTCTTCGTGAGTGAGTTTTCCGCGTTGGGTCGTATAGGCCCAAACCAAATTAAACAACAAACGGGTGGGGGTAAGGAAAATGAAGGAAATCCTCCGGTGACCGAAAACATCCGTAGGAAAAGCTGATGCTGATGTGGAAGTGTTTATACCGAACAGAAAATTTGATATTTATGGCCAAAACGCTGGAATTGACGTGCTACGGGGAAACGAGTTTCGTGGAAAGGGAGCGAGAGCATTTCGTAGGAATAATCTAGCTAAAGCGAGGCGTCGCTTTTGTTGCATTACTGCAGGAGTAGTTGGAATCCTTTTCCGTCGCAGTACATGTTGGTTGGTTGGCCTTCCTTCCTTCTGCAAATAACATTCAATTCCGGCGCAGGTCCATTTGTCAGACGTTAGATTCCCCGTGACATCGGTGTACGACAAGCTGGTGGCGGTTGCAGGTTCAGCTGTGGTTCCGTCATCACCAGCTAAAAGCGACTTTTCACGATGTTCGCAACAATAACTCCATTTTTGCACACATTTTATCACACCACCTTACACACATTGCGGAACAGGAGGGACATCAAACGAAACGCGAAGGTGAAAGAGTGTTGAAATCTCACCCTAACGCTCGCTTAGCGCATGCCATCGCTGCTCATCGCAAATTCCGTCCCATATCCTGACCGGAAACCACCAGCGGAAGGCACTATCATCGTGGCGTGTTCCTGGCATAGCGCCCGGCATGAAAATTCGTCACCACAGCGAGAACACATGCACAGCGCGTGATAGACATTATCGTGGCACGATCTCGACCCCGTCACGCTTGCTGGAAAATTGTTCGCGGTTACTATTGGAATCTCTTCCCCTCCCTCACTCTCTCACTCTCTCTCTCTCTCTCTCTCTCTCTCCATCCGTTCTCCTCACTCGCAAGGTGAGATCGTACCCAGGTTGTACGGTGTGTCGCGGGTCCCAGAAGCCAAAACGGGGCGTTCTCGCACAGTATTTGTCATAATTTCCCATGACAGATTACCTTGCCCGGGTCGTTCATAACGTTGACGGTTCTGCGGCAGCTGGTAAAAGTTTTCTGTGATCCGCATCCGCAAAGCCGCCACTGTGTTTGATGGCCAGTGGGGATGGGAGATTCGTGATATTTAGCGAAGCGAATTTGCTTCTCACTGGTCAATCACATTCATTACTGGCTACGATTTCGTGTGTCAAAATATACACCACACGCGCTCTCATATGTCTACTTGTACATGTGTTAAAAAACTAATTTTGTGCTTAGAAGTTGTCGAGAACACTGGCAGCGACTGCGGTGCTCGCGTGGTCCACATATGGCATTGCGCTTGCGGTGCGCTTATTCAAACTTTTCCCATTAAGCTCTGACAAATTGTTGTACTCAATCGTACGACGAGACTCATCATCGGGCAAATGAGACACGATTGATGGAGTTGGATAAGTATTTTTGAATGTGGGTACCAGTTGCGTCTAGCGATGTGTGCCACACGTGCGCTCGGCAGACATGGACATCTATCTTCTGGTGAACCAGAATGGCAGTTCTACGAAATGCCATTTCCACGAAACCGATGCCACCGATGTTGTGACAAATTCACGAACATGAAACGGAAAATGTGACATCTCTGTTGTAGGGGAGTAGCAATGGCGAGTAGCTACTCGATGCATTACGTATAAAAATATGAAATTGCCCAATGGAAGCACGAATATTTATAGCACCTAGTTCAATTCCCTAGCCGTTGCGTACCCGGGGTGTGGTCCCGTGGCGAGTCGGGAAAGCTTCACCGTCAGCAAAACCAATGGGACCCTTTCCCAGTCAGCTTACAAGAACTTTCCCCAAAAAAAAACCGTTAAAAGGAAATAACCAAACAACGCTTCAGCGCGGACGAAGAACGGGGGTAAGCAAAGGGAAGCGCGATACGGTATCCTGGGAATCATTATTTATGTATCAAATAGGTCAATTTATATTCCATCGAACGGAAACGAAACGGTTTACCTGGTTGAGTGTGGAAACTGAGCAAATAGAGCGCCAGGCAGCGACCGCCAGACCGGTGCTTCAAGTCAGTGACTTGAAAAATCGAAAAATCGGAAAACCAAGAACCATTTCCCCGATGCTGATGGAAATCGGTTGCTCGGTGGCCATCGTCGAGAGGGCGATCTGCAAATCGGACATTCGTGCCTCATCTTTACCGTGCTCTATCTATGGAGGGGAAAGAGCAAATACCGGAACCATCTCCACGAATTGAGATTAACGACGTCAAAGAAAAGCAATTAAACCACCACAGCGCACCGCGCACGGACCCGCGAGAGGGAGAGCTCATTTTTCACATTCACTAACCGATGACGGTGACATCGATCCTGTTACTACCTTCCGTTTGGCCGCGCGATCCATCGATTGTAAAAGTTTCGCAGATGATCTCCATCCCCATCCACCCATCACACTGTCCGTCTGTCCACCATTTTGACGGTACGACGAAGACCAATACTTCACCCGCAAAGCCGCAAACAAACTCTATTGCAAACATTTTGATTGCGAAGAAAATTGCTGCTCCGTTCGAGTGTCGTCGATGCTTCGATGATGGGGCTTGAGTGCAGCGGTCGGATGAAAAGTAGTAAGCTTTTTGCATATTTCCATCCCGCGATCGATCGATCGATCGAGTAGCGAAACCACATCTCCCTGCTAGTAGTATCGCAGGTAATGATACTGTTTCGGAAAGCAATCAACTAAATTGTACCCTTCGCCTCACTTTAGCTATTAATGCGCTTCGAAATTGCCATCTGGCTCGAACTACCGACAGCAAAATATACGCTAGAAGTGCTAAAGGAGGGAAATTAAGACGTTCACATCCGCTGCCACTACCGGCAAATCATTTACGGTGGAGGTAAACGTTATGATTGGCGTTACGATGAGTTAAACATTCGATACACAAACCGTCACTGCTGCTGGTTGATTCAGCTAACGGTAGCGCATCTACTTATAAGTTTGTCATTTAAAACATTTTCCCCCTCACGATGGCAGCTGGTTGGTGCTCTCGAAAGCGCTTGTTTAATTAACCAGCTCGATGAACCAAAATGCTGCAAATTCTTGGGGAAAACATTCTCTGCACGACTCACTTTTTACCTGTCTGTAGCCTCGTTGGCCGGGGAAACCTACTTACCCACTGGAGTGTGCATTATGATCCGTGCTGAGTCATCTGTACCTTCGCGGATGGCGTCCGCTTTCTTTCATAAACATTCCCCCCAAGCATGAGGCTTTTGATGGCTTTTGAAAGTAATTCTTCTGAATTAGGAGTTGGCAAAAAACCAGAAAACCTCTCTTCGCTCACGTGTCACACGCGCCGAGCACAGGCTCGGGGAACTTTACGAAGAAATGGGGCCAACTTTTTTGGCAGCCCGAAAAAAGTATTTCGCAATGACACGCGGTGTAGATCCATCCTGGTGCGAGGGAGAATATTCACAATTGTAAACCCTCGGTGGCGCATTTCTGGTTAATTACTTTTACTTTATGTTCACTGGTAGCTTTACTATCTTGAGATTAATGGTCGAGGGAACATCAAAAGAAATAAGCCACAAGTGAGGGTGCTTCTGGCCACATGTTTAGTAATTATAGAAATGGAAACATTATATTTTATCGTAAAATATATGACCATAAATTTTCCCAGGAAAAACTGGTTGTGGTGGTTGCAGTTAGGGAAATATGAATTTCGGATTGTTCTTCGATAGACACTGCAGTACGGCATACGCGGCGTCACAGTTGTTCTTGATACCATCGGCCACTGTACGGCAAATGTCCAGAGCGGCACGCATCGGACCCGCCAGCTCATCCGGCATGATCGTATCGATTTGCTTGATGGATGCATCGTAGTTGAGTTTTCCTTTGCGCATCTGGAAATAGGGGCGCTGGTCCGTTAGTGAAAAGGTGGTCACGTTTAGACACCGGGCACACTCCGGAATACGCACCGTTTGCATCATTTCCATCACGCAATTCACGTAGCACTTAAGCTCCTTAACGTCGGCAAACTTGGACTCGCGCAATCCATCGACCAGTTCGACCGAAACTTTCGTCTTGCCCAGGCACACGGACCGAATCATTTCACCCGATTTCATCATTTGCTCGACCGTCGCTTTCTGAAATTGTGCAACGTACGAAAGAAACAGAGAGCGAGAGAGGAAACCGTACATCAAACTGCAAGCTGCATTGGGATGCAAATCGTATTAAAAGCAAGTGCACCACTCGCCAACCGTTTGATAGAAGAGCACCAGCACCAGGTTGGTTACGGTTGGTCCCATGTTAAATGGTGCCGTTTGGTACCGGCGAACAAAAGTAATCGGAAAATTATTACCCCTTCCGCTGGCGACAATGCTCGATAGACGAGCAGCAGTAACAGCAGCAAGAAGCGTACCGTTCCAGCTCCACGGAACGGGAAAATCCTTCCTTCCTTCAGCAACCTTTGCGCCATTGTGTGCGGTACGGATTGTGGCCGCTTCCAAATGAGGCTGGTTCCGTTCGCTTTTCTAGCTCACAGCCAGACACACCGAACTCCCTTTCTCTTGCTCTCGCTCTATCTGTTATCCGACAATGGAAAGCTGACAGAACGAGAAGAGAAAGCACTGATTGCAGCGGCACTAACGCACCTCACACCAAGGGCACTCTCCTTTAAGGAAACGATTATGGATGGCGTCCCTAGGCAGTGCTTCACCTTTATGCGCTCGTGTAACTAATACGAGCATAATCCATTATTGATGCCTCTTTTATATGCAGCTTTTCGCCTCCCTTCGAGTGCGCATCGGTTGGCATGAGCATTGCTACGAACGGACGAAACCAGTGGATACAGTATTGCGATCTTTTGAAACCTAAGAGGTTCACTTTGCTCTAATCTAATCACTCAGTGTCACGATGCAAGGTGGAGTGTGTCTGTGTGCTTGTATGGCGGCATTCGATGATCGAAGAATTGTATTTCAAATAACAAAACTTTACACATTAACAAGTTTCCGAGGGACTTTTCTTCCGGTTATCCATTAGTACTGATCTCTGAGCCAGGTCACTGGGAGGATTAGACATGGAATCGTTCGATTTTTTTTTTTGCATATCACAGCCACTGGTGCTAATCCACTTGCGGCAAAACTAGTCATTTACGCAAAGGCGTAATCAAATCAAACAGTACATTCGTAGACGGCACACCGGATATCTGGTAATAGTACCTTCGGCATGCTGACATCTAATTTGCATGCTTTGCCGCTAAATGTGTTCATCCGGTCGAGTAGGAGAAGACAGGCGGAAGTGAAAATAGATGCTAATCGTGCTACATTTTCTGCCAGCAAAATGCACACTCAGCAGCATTGATCAGAAATGTTGCTGATCTCCAATTATGCTGTCCGATTGTTGTGGATTGTGAAAAGAGTGAAATGACGCGAACCCGTTAAGAAAACGAATGTTGCGAAATATTTGGTTGAGCAGTAAGTAAAACATGATTTTTGGGTAAAGTTGAACGGTTTGTAAAAATACTTCCCGTGGTCCTGTTTACAACATTTATAAATCGTTCTGTTGGATAACTTTCTGACTTTTTAGTGGCAAATTTCCCTTGCAATAGATGGTTCGTTTGTTATCGGCAAAAAACTAATGAAATCAATTTTCACAGGCGCTACTTTATTCTAGTTTCTTAGCATCAGGGAAATTCTGTAATACGTAAAAGAGATGAGAAACACTAAGTACCTGAATACAACCAAATTTTGCATGCATTGGAACATTCGTACGAACCTTTGGGTGTTTCTGATAACCCTTTACATACACGTGTTGCTTGGTGTTATCTTGATGGAACACGAGTCCACTTCTGTTGACCAATTCTAGTCTTTTCTGGTCTATCGCTAGCTTCAAACGACCCGGCCTTTGAGAGTATAGATCTTAAACTGTTGTATGACTGTTCAAAAACAGCTCCAATTAAGAGTATTATTGGAGTTGAAACCTCCAAGTACACTGTAGGTTAGGCTAGTTGGAGGTTTAATCACCATATGCAGCGTTTCAACACGTTTTGAGCACGACCTTTGGCACAATATGGAAACATGTCGTCCCTTCCTCATCACCAATCATTGTTAGGTTCGGTGATGGCTCGATTTCGTTCCATAGGGCCAATATTTCACAGATGTAAATCCATCGATACATCATGTTCTTTTGTGTCTATTGATCTGCAACCAAATCTCGGCCGTATTATATTTATTACAACTTGGTGTTAAAAACTTGTATGATCAATCCTTAGCTCCTGGGCCATGCTATGACTACTAATGTGCTCATGTGCTTCAATGCTTTTTCTTCACCAAAACACCATGTAAAATTACAAAAATCTTGCTTGCCCTTTAATTTACATCGATCGAACAGTGTGGAATGCATAAAAAAATTTTCGTTGTTCATTTTCGTTCGCAACACGATCTAACTCACAGAAGAATGGCATAAATAACATTCACTGAAGTCCTTTTTTAGTATGAAATGTCCTATTTATAACGAATGTAAATCTAATATCTTCCGTCTGTATTAGACGAACGAGATATCGATCACTAAAGCCATCTCCTTTAAAAGCAATGGATTAATTCACCCCAAAACGCAATGTAATTATAAAAATGTAATTTTCAAATGTTTGATTGTTTGTGAAACATATCAAATCAATACCACTGAGCAGAAAAAAGCAGCTTTAGCTAGACTCGTTAACAATATGACCCCCCGCTCCTCCCGCCCATAAGTAGTTTGTCTGAGTGATGATGCGATCTTTGGTACCCATAGAAATAGTACAAAAAAAGGTTCAGAAGGAACAATGGACAAACGTTCGTCCAAATCCAGGGCCATTATTTGCACAGTATTTCTTCAAACAGATTGGCAGAACAAAGCCAATCCTCCAACTGTTCCGCATGCTCACAAGCCCTAACGGATCTTTTGAGGATGCCTTTTTTTCAAGAATGTGACAATAGCCAAGAGAAAGCAAACCTCAAAAATGTTAACAGCTTTAAGAAGCGAAACTTCCTAACTTCAAGAGGTGTCCCGCACGAGTGAGGGTTTGCGAAGTAACACAGCGTTTTCTTTTGGAAGCGTGCCTTCGTGGTTCAAATTTAAACCGAGTTACGGAACACCCCGGACCCACGGCTTCGACAAACATGTCCTTGAAGACGCATAAATGCCAGCCGGCGAATCGTTGTGGCTTGTGAGCTCCGTGCGTGGCTTGGCGTTCGTGACTTCAAGCAAATACTGCATTTGTGGAACCCGAAAACAAAAACAAAAGCATCGCACCAGCAACGCTTTGAAGCCGAGCTTTCCTACGTGCCTGGTGTCGGTACCAGGAGGTATCACCAGCATGTAACAAATATTTCAACACTATAAAACAGAAATAAAATTCAATTTTCCACAGAATGAATTTGATTATTCTGGCGGAAGTCTGAAGCAGGCCGTGAAACATGAGTGTTCGGAGAAGCGGAGAAGCGTACCCGATCGTCGGGACCGTTGGAAGAGCACCGGATGAGCAATCTTGGACCGGCCCTCCTTGGAGCTCAACAAAGCATTCCGATTTGTCGCCATATTTACAACCAAACCAAAGCATGCGGGGTCCTCGAAACGAACCGACGGAGTGAGCCGGTTCGCTCGTCCGGAACATTGGGTTTCTCATGATGTACGTTGAAAGCTTTCCTTTGCCGCCAGAACGATTTCACTAGAACGCTCTGAAAAGGTGTCTCTCCCTTTGGATTGAACGGAATTGTGAAAAACATTTCAACTTCTCCGCAAGAAAAATGAATGGCACTAAAAACGGAAAGAAAGTTAATCAGCAGGTGAACAAGGGAGATCGGTGAAAATAATATTTCCTTAATAGCATTTTAAAACACAATTCTCATCCCTCAACAGCGCACTGTGTAGGGCTCTGAAACCATGTAATGCAAATAAAACTTCAGTTTGGAAAACCGAGCATTGCGAGTAAAACTTCATGGCTGGAGCAGAAAACCCCAAAGAAGAAAACTCGCCAATACGGGAGTGCCAAGCCATCCCCGAAGTTGTACAAATCCGATAAATTTCCACCACTCTGCCAAAGGTCTTCCATTCCCGTTTTTTTCTTATAGTTTTACCACTGTTGGATTTGGAAATGAAAAAAAATCGTTTCCTCTTTCGAAATGCCCCTTCATCGTTGTTCACCTTTCTGAAGCCCATAGCAGTACGGAACCGCACTGCCAGAACCACAGTCGTAGTAGCCTCAGAAAAGAAAAAAAAATCTCACGTATGATGAGAATCCGGGCCAGGCACGAGTTTTTCTCACATTTTCCCGGGCCCTTCTGCTTGCAGGAATGCTCTATTTTCGTGTTCGAAAAACGGACGGCCGAGAAGCTGCACAAACCCAAACGGAAAGAGACGGTTACGGAAATTTTACGAGCTTCCGTAAAGCAGCTGGAACGATTTCGACATCCGAAGGTAGGTGGTCTGCTGCTGCTGCTGCTGCTGCTCTAGTAGCACCGGTTGAGTGCATCGGGTGCTCAATGCTCATCGGGATGCGTTCGCTATTGATGGTTGCACCTTTGTCTTTCTACTCCACAGATACTGCAGATCATGCACACCGTAGAGGAAAGCTCAGAGACGCTCTCCTTCGCTACCGAGCCTGTCATTGCCAGTTTGGCTAATATTCTTGCATACCAGGTAAGCATTCTTGTTCTCTCCAAACGCTTCAAATACTCCGGCACGATGTGGTTTTGAATTTGCTAGCAAATATCCCTGCAGACTATAACGTCAGAACAATACATACTACGGTGTACGTCTGGGAGGAGCATTATTTGAGAATAAACATGACAATAGAACGCTCCCTAGCGTACACAAAACGATGGGTCCTTGAACAACAGGGGTTAAAACACTTTTCATAATCAAGGCTGTGTTCTGTTAGTGCTTCCACGGATCATAAATTGTGTCCTCCCTCGGTGATGAGTCAACGACCGAGAAGATTCACCTCAAGGCGAGAGACAGTCAGCGCCGCGAAGAGCGAAACACTAACCTTTGAAAATGTACATTCCTCTTGTCGTTATGTACACAAATCAGTTTTCATTAAGCGAAAGGACACCAGTTTAAGTCATCGTCGTGATACACCGCGCCCAGCTGCTGAGTCAAATTGTGCATTCAAATAAACGTAATAAAACGGCGAAATTCATAAGATTTCGTAATCCAGCCCACGGCATTAAACGAGAGCTACAGTTTTCTGCTTCCTCACCTTTGCTCCAAGTTGCTAGTGTTTGTCAAACCGTTGCTGATTGGAAAGCAATGTGCCAATGATCCAATGAAACGCGTGACGCGAAGGCATGCAAGAAGGCCACACGGGTGTAACCATGGCTGAACTATTATCTCATTCCAATAGCGTACCCACCCGAAACCACTCATTCGTGTAATGAAGCTAATGAGCGGAGGGTAGATGGATTGCGCGGCTTCACTCATCCATCCATCCATCCATCGATCCAACCATCCGTAGAATAACGGCTACCAGTTCCTATTGCTCCCAAGAGGGTTGCCTATTGTGTGTACTGTTAACTGAAGGGTAACTGGCCACACGCTTGACTCGATGTTTGATAGGCGTACTACCCATGATCGTACTATGCTCTGTTCGTCGATATTTGGCGGTGTTTACCATCCACTAAACTAAAACTAACGCTTGAACCCAGTGGCGCTATTGTGGGGGCGAACAATAAATTTGCACTACCGTTTCGTTCGTAAACTCAAATGGACGCAAATGCGGATGATAAAAAACTAGTACGTTCTTCTGCATATAACTATGTAAAATGTTTATAAGCATAAAACTAAACTAATAATAGCAAGAAATTCTCATTTAAAGCTTCATACACAAGAGTACAAACAATCGTGTACCGAACATAGTGGTTGATTACAACATTCTCTAATCATAGCGATTTGTGCTGGTTTGACATAAAAAAGGGTGCATTCGATATTGACATATTACAATTTTAATGTTTAGTATGCATGGTACGCCATCTGGAGCTTACCTATTTTAACGTTGAATAAATCCGCCATTTTTTAGCCGATTTTGGAAAATGATCAAGATTTTTTGTAGGTTAGACTATGCCATTTATTGATAATTTGATACGAAATATGATATCGCTTGCTTTCGACACACAAAAAGCGGCCTTTTTTAGGGCATTTGCAATGTATTCGACAACATTTAAAGGGTTATTTTAGCAATCTCAGCTCTAATATTTGCTATAAGTTGTTTCATAGTCTTCGGTTTGTTTGCAAAAACCTTATTTTGCAAATAGACCCACAGAAAAAAGTTCAGCTCCGTCAAATCCGGCGAACTAGGAGGCCATCATTAATGCACCATCCATTGCACGAACGCAGTTTTCATTAGTGGTCGATTATTTTCAATTTAAAGTGCGACAATTTCTATCCGCTCTTTTAACGTGAAGTGATGCATTACTAAAATGGCATGGACTGACGTTCCAGAAACTGGCCTTTTTGTTCAAATTGGTTGAAAAATGACAGCGTGATTCAATTTTTAAAAAGGTAAGATTCCGATGCCATTTGAGATAATGAAAATTTTCCAAGGCAATACCTAGAATATGTTACGACCCCCAGCACGGAAAACGTTATTTCTAAAGAAAATCTACCTTTCTGTATAAGCTATTACCCACAGCTTAGTACACTTGCTGATCTTTGTCAGGTATCTTCAACTTTGTATTGTGTCCAGTTTGGTTAAGAAAAAAAGGTAATCCTCGCAGGCACCCAAGTAGAGTTGAGCTCGAGCGTCTGAGTTTAACGCATCATTGTCACTGTCAAGCTGTTTCTGGGCTTCTCTACGACCAAGTGCGGCCACAACAAAACGAATTCAACAACACCTGACAGTTCTCTACTTAGTCAACTTACCGCTTTCATTATCCTTGCCACACCAGGCATTTCCATAGAAGTTATGCTTTTCACTTTTACGCCACTGCAGCCAACGAATGCTAATCATGAAAGGAAGAAGCAAAGAGCGGGGTATTGCTCTGCGGATAAAGCTACAGTGTGCAAAACGGATCCAGCGCTCTCGATTGCACGCGATGCCGCGGTCCTGCAAAGGTGTGCCCACAAGCAGCACCTGTAGCGTGATGCATGCCTGCTCTGAAGAGGCAAATTACCTCCTCTGGCAGGGGACTCTGTCTGCGGGAAGGCTATCGATCCCACCGAAGGGACGCGAAAGGTGCCAGACTACAGGGGATTACTTAGAGCTTTCCATCTACCTACCAACCACGAGACACTACACTCCTTCCAGTTAGTATAGGACCACCTGTGATTTTCGTAGTTTCTCACTACTGATAACAGTAATAATTTCAACCCGTATCATTATTGATTGGTATTGGTGAGATATGTTTACAGTGTGAGTTTCGTATTTTTACATGCATATTCCACACAGATACACGCATTTGGTGTTTTCGACCTGTCAAGTTAGTATAAGACCATTTCAATTTTTCTTCAAAACCAATTCTATTTTTGATTGTAAAAAAATAGCCGCAGTTTGCAAATAATACAATTAATAAAGAGTTACTTTTCCGCTGCGATTTGCAACCAGGAGAATGCGATTTGGCCTACTTTTCACCCTTTTTTTCAGCGCCTCCTGCTTTAAGTCTTCCCTTGCCTTAAGAATTGCACTTTTGAGCTCATCAACTGAGGAAAACTACTTCCCTTACCGTAAATCTTATCTACAAGGATTCCCCAGATGATTTTACACTTGATTTGAATCTAAAGAACGAGCATACCAATCGAGCAAATCAATTTTAAGATCCTTCATCCACTGTGTCGCGGGTGGATGGCGGCACTATTCGGTTGATAAATATTTTTTTCGACCGATTGGTGATCAAAGATGGGACTGAACAGCCTTCCAGAACCTTAATACAATCTTTGCACTTCATTTTGAACGACGTGAAAGCCTGCACGAAAACTACGAAAATCACAGGTGGTCCTATACTAACTGGAAGGAGTGTAGCATCATCCCGTCCAACATACGTACAACAGTGTAACCAAGCTCCGAGTGGTGGACCGAGAACACTCTGCATTCGCATTATGTTGCAACAGCACGTCGGTAGGTGCCCCTTTTAACGGTGGTCTCAGGGCGCCGTATTGCGTTAAGCGTCCAGATCGACAGCTGCCCCAACGAGTCAACAGAATGCCTGCGCTACCCGGTGGTGTGTGCAAGTGGTAATGAATTTTTAAAATCATACCCCTCCCTCCCAATTGGCACCCCTGCATTGCATTTATGTTAGCACAAGCACACTATTCGAACGATAGTTGTATGCTAATGCGGCTTTGGCAGTTGTAGCTACACATCACGATTAGTGTATGTACGATATTTCATGCGAGAAAAGTGCCAAGATATTGGCATTAAACATTCAAAACCTACCAACGACGTACTTGATTGCTCAATTTGTGTAGCATTCAATGTACATATTGAACATTTACATATTGAACAAACAAAGAAAATTAAAAAGGTTCGATATTTACCAATTTTATTCTGTATGTTTTGAGCAAAAGCACACCACTTCACTGCAGAAAATAACCCATTTTATTTAATCCGTGACTATTGGTATAATAAATAGAGATTCTGCTATTGGTATGATTGATGTGATGCATTGATAAATGGAAACGTAACTAAATAGCACAATAAAGCTGATTGGAACAACTTTTAAGGCAGAATATGAGGAATCAACAGAGAACACTCAGAGTTATTAGATCATCTGGTAGCATTTGCAATTGGAAATTCATTATACTCGGAATAAAACGCACAACTGGATTAAATCCGATAAAGTTAGCCACAAACCGATTCAATGCATAAACTGCATTGTTTCGTTTTGTTCGAATCACTAGCAGTAATACAATTTGTGAATGTTTCACAAACTGTACCCTCATGTCGATGTCGGATGGGTCTGTGAAACCGCAGAATGCAATATGCGCCATTTTGTTTTCCAATTTTATAAATTACAAAAAAAAAAACAAACACAAATCTGAACCAAAGCTTACAATCCATCATGCGCGGTTAGAATGCGGAGAATGTGTGGCCACAACCATTGGAAACCACAAACTCGACCACAAAATCCGAACGTTGGTCAATGCGCTTCTGTTGATGTCTTGGAGCGACAGCTTCAAACCTCGACCTCAACCACCCATCGACCTGCCGCCTCTTCGACCCCTTCTTTCACTTCCCAGTTAGGGTTTATGGTATCAATTAATAGCCATGGTTCTGAGGTTTCCAACTCAAGAGTGAACTTTACCGTGACCACCACCGGTCGTAACCGCAAGCAAAAGCAACTCGCTGACTCGTCCGCCGTAAGCGCCGCCGTACTCACCTATAAAGCTCACTGAATCGAAGCATTTGACAAATTGTATACCATCTGCAACTGTTGTTGCCCGGCCCTCGGCATGTGGTCCACACCATTACCGGTGGATTTATGGTATGGTCCAAAGATCGGGCATAGATCACCTTATCACCATTATCGTCAACATCGTGATCATTATCGACGATGCTAAACGACCGTCATCACCGGGCCATCAATAGCGCCGATTGTGTGCCATTGTGAAACGGTCCATACAGACCCACGTCCCACGAACGAGTGACCAAAGGGAATAAAGCTGTGAAAAGGGCCAATACGGTAGGGCCAGCGACTCTCCCAGCCCGTGAACTCATCTTATCGAACAATACGACCTACGGACGGTGGTCTGACGGTCCGAACCACCACCTGCTGAGGACTTCATAGCGAGGCGAAACACTTTACGCAAATCACTAGAATCCACGCCGTTTTCGCCCGCGCTAACCGCCATTTTCCATCCCAACTCAAAGCAAGTAATCAATTTTATGTGGATACTATGTAGAAAATAGAATCCGTTTTCGAAAGCGCTGCTGCATGTTGATCGATAGACAAGCTTGTCACAAGCACACCCCACTGCGTAGCTGCGCGATATTTTCGAATCAACACCGACCCACCACTACGCTCTACGCAGCTGCCACGAAGCGAACAGAGTTCGACGACGTGGTTCCGTTTTGGACCACATTTGCGGTGGTGCCATGTTTTGGAAGCTCAGCTCACAGAAGTTCCATCTTTTGATTCTTTTTCTACTTTCTCTTCTCGTTACGTTTCGCACCCCTCATCCGCATTGTTGCGAGTAGGAAGCTGGAGGAACAATTACGGGCCTGCCGAGCACGGGAGCATCCGGGCAACAGCAGCAGCACTGCCCAAACACCCAAATGTCCGCAAACCGGCCGGCCCACGCGAAGGAATACACCTTTTTGGACATCGAACTGAAGTACGGAATCCTACAGGTATGTATCTCAATTTTCTCTTTGGCCAGCGAGCAGCCCTCCAGAGAGCTTCTTTCGGTTCTTCCGGTTCCTGCACATCCGGTCCGGTCTGCTAATACCCTATTAATGAAGGACGACAATTTGTTGCCGTTCGAGGATGTTTCGATTCGGTCTCTCGCGGGATGGAGTTTGGAGGAGGGGTTCAATCCAATCGATGCCACTGCCAAAAAGGGTCTAACTTACGGGTGGAGAGGACGAGAGGTATCTCATGATGGGTAGTACTTGGATTCAAGAAGAATCTCTAGACAGTATCACAAACACCCAGCTCATGTTGCCATTTCGTGTTGGTGTGGGGTGAGACGATGAAATATGTCACGGTGTGCTCTGCGGTGCGGTCAACGCAACACACCAATTCCCCCACGCTTTCGCAGCACTGTTCGAACGTGCTCTGTGAGGATCAATAAATATGTGGCGAATGTGACCCCGAAGGTTCCGAGAAATTTCTCGCCTCTATCATGATACGATAAAGGGTGTGGGTGCCGCTTAAAGGTATAATCCTATAATTATTGACTTCTTTCGAGGCCTTAAATAGCAGAACAATGGTTTACATTGAATTCCTTTCGCTTTATGTTTAATACCAGGGGGTTGAGCCTTCTCATTGCTTTACATTACTACAGATCCTATTGAAATGTTGAATAACTCCGCCGATTAGGACAAATTTATCAGATTGTGAAACACCAATTTATGCCATTTTAATAATGGATCGATACACGCTACAATTATTAAACGAAATTATTGAGCTGATTATTCTGATTTCTTCGTGATATTCTGACCAAGTGCGACAAATACAATGCATTAAACGACTTAAAACATCCAGATATTATTCGGCAGTAACCGTTTGGCACTGTCATCTTTAGAATTTTGAGAAAATCCTGCACTCTTTCATTTCTTCCTGGCATAATAACGAACTCGGCTTGACTGACATGAAGGTCATCGTTGATAACTTCATGGCCGTTTTTGAAACGCGTATACCACTCATAAAATATGCCACGTAATAGACAATCATCTTCTCAAACGTGTTGAATCAACTCGGTAAACTATTAAGCGACTTTAAAACAAAACTTGATATTGGTTCTTTTTGCTCGATGTTCAAATTTTCACCGAGCACTCAAACATGATGTTGCTTTAGGCAGAGTAGTCTTGCTTTCAGTAGACCAAATGTCATAAATTTTTGTCCAGAAAGTTCTTAAAGAATGTACCTTTTAAACAAAAATATCCACATGAAGGTGCCGCTACCAGAAATGTGATTATTGAAAAAGTCCTGTTTACTTTGCCAAAGACCATGCTTTTTCAGAGCGGAAATTGCAGCCCGAAATGTTGACAAATACATTGCAAAATGTCCCCATAAATATCGCTTCTTGTATGTCTAATACAGGCGGACATGTGATCGATACTTAGAACACAACTAAGTAAATTGCAATTAATGGCATTGTATTCCGTAAACAAATCTTGACCATTTTCCAAAATTGGGAAAGAAATGGCAGAGTTATTCAACATTTGAGAAGGTCCTGTCTAGATGGCGATCTCACAGCTAATAAGTTTTGTAAGATTATCGCGTTGCAATTTCTAGTGAGCTTTATTATCTATCGCGTTATCCATTCGACCAGAACGTTAGTCCATTTTTAGCTACCAAAAAAAAAACCTAATTCAACTCCTTTCCATTCCACCAGATTACGGAAGCACTATCGTTTCTGCACTACTCGGGCCAGGTGATACACAAAAACGTGTGCCCTTCGTCAATCCTGATCACCAAAAAGGGCACCTGGAAGCTGGCCGGGTTCGAGTTCACCGAGCGCACCAACGAAACCGATGCCACCGATCCGGTACCGTGTCAACCGTGGTCGACGAGAGCATCAAAGCTGGTGCAACCGAATCTCGACTACATGGGTAGGTTGCACTTACACGTGCCGCGAATGGCCGTCTATCAGATATTCTTACCGACGACTCATCTCGTCCCTTCTCTTTTCGACGGTTTCATAGCACCCGAAATTCAGATTAACAGCAGCTGCAGCATTCTGAGCGATATGTTCTCGCTGGGCATGGTCGTCTGCTCCATCTTCAACCACGGTCGCTCGCTGATCCAGTCCGGAAACTCCCCATCGGCCTACGTGAAGCAGATGGAACTGGTTGGTATAGCTGATGTGGGCCACCCCCCAAAAAGGCACCCAAAGCCAATGGGTGGGCTTGATGTTCCGAGTCTCCGATTTCAGCCTGCGGGTTCAGTAGATTCAGCTTCCATAACAACCGCTGTTGCTTCATTTTCCGTTTCATTCCTCTGAATACGAAACATTCCTTGGGCGAAAATTCGGCCGTGGTCGACAAAGACACGCGCGTCGCTTTAAGCTAAAGATGATGAACGAAAGCTTATACAGGGTGAGGCAAAAAAACTGCAACACAGTTAAAACGCCATATATTTTTTATTTTTGTTAGGATTTTATTGAATAAAACCAAAAAATGTTGGGAATTTCATAAACTTTCAGAATCAGTTATTTTTTTTACGGTATGTTACTTTTTGGAGGAATTATGGTCTTGAGACCGTGAAGAGGCTTTGCTTCGCTTGGCCGCAAGTGATGAAATTCTGAACTTTGTTTTCTTTGATGAGAAACCATTCGTTATCCTGTAGTTTTTAAACGAAAAAAATATGGGATTTAGTTTCCAGGAAAGTCAGCTGATAATTTACACTCTCGGCTGGCCACCACGACGCTTAAACCGGGTTGATAATGGGTTGAGATGCGATAACACGCAATTTTTCACATTATTCGCACATTTTCGTTCGGTGGATCCGATATAAATCAACAAATTAATGTTTCTAAAGCTATTAAAAGGTTCATTGTAGTCCTAGACATGCAAACAATTCATGCGAAATCCCGAGAGATTCCAACAGGACTCTGTACCTTCCCTCAAAGCAACCGAGACATGGGATTGGCGTAAAAAAACATTTCACACTTCATTTCCATGTCTCATTGGCTGTCAATATCTATGGGCGCAAAAAGCGCAGGACTTCTCCGTTTGCGGTATTTTGAAGGCCAAGGTTAGACCTAAAAAATGACATAGTTTTGACCAGCTTTAGCAAACGCTTCTCCAAGAATGAGCCAAAATACCACAAAGCACTCTGCGGGCAACGAGCGATGGTTTCTTCTACCGTCTCAAGATCATAATTCACCCAAACAGTAACATACCATAAAAAACTGAACTGATTCTGAAAGTTTATGAAATTCCCGACATTTTTTGGTTTTACTCAAAAAATTCCAAACAAAAATGAAAAATATATGGCGTTTTAAATGTGTTGCAGTTTTTTTGCCTCACCCTGTATATTTTTGATATAGCTTCGGACCATCATGATGAATATTCATCCATTGGCGAGCGAACGCCAAGACGTTAAATCCAGTTGCAAGACAAATAGCGCTTCATCTGATGTAGCGAGCTCGCCTTCTCGCTTCATTTAAGACATGCCTTTCTGCCCGAAAACCATTTTGTACCGCCACCACCGGTGCGACTGTCAACGGTTGGTCGGTCGGTCGGAGGTGGTAGCAGTCGCACTCCCGGGGCCCGGTTTTTCCAATTTGCTAACCAACACATGAGAAAAGGTATCCAATTTAGACTTTGATCTACACAGGCACATGCACACGGTGTACGCTGCTACTGCCGAGGACGATGATTGAAAGGGGCTGGCCGAGGGGCTTGCCGGAGAGTAATGCACGAAGAAGCCATTTGAAAGCTACCAGCTGTAGCTATCGCATAAAAACCACCTTTGAGGTACATGTGCTCCGCTACAAAGGGAAGTGGCAGTGGCAGTAGCAGTGGCGCCTCTTTATAATCATAAGTCCCAGTCCGCGTTTAAGCTTTTCCTTTGTTGTCGGCGTCACTAACCAGCGTCGCTGCGTTGGGTACGTTTCACTTTGCTCACACGCCATGATCCGGGAAGCAAGGGCCTTATATCGGGCACGTTGGGGTTGTATTAGCTTATCAGAAGCGGGGTATTTTTTTCCCTCAAATACCATGTTACTTTAAGCCTTATGCATGGTATGTACAAGAAGCACAAATAATCAATATAAAAAGGTGTAAGAAACGTTCAATTTTGTACCTACTAATATCAAAACACACAAACTGTTTCCCTTTGCGGCACCATTATATGTAATTATGCAGCAGCTGTTGTTGTTGTTGTTGTTGCGAGATTAATGTGTTCCAATTAAAGAGTTCAACAAGGAATGGAATAATGTTGCGCAATCGCAACAGCAAACATAATTCCCTGTGCGTGCCGCGAGCGATCTCATCCAATGTGGCCAAGTTGTGGCAAACTTGGCTCGTCACCAGATTTGCCACGATAATTGAAACAAGTTGTGGCATTTCGTCCAACACCTTTTTTTACAGAAAGTCATCGTGACTGGACGCATTCCGACTTATACGCCATAAACAGAAGCTGTATGGTGAAAGTTTCTGAAAAAGTTTCCGGAACTTGTACGGAAACGGAAAAGCCTTACCCATACCAATGCATGGCCTCATGGAGGGCGTCCTTCATTGTAAACCAATTCGAAATAGACTCGTAACATAGTATAGGTTTCATCTATTTTACGTACCCCAGACTATAAACGCCCTAATAAATGAATGTTTGATTAGATTCGTGCATTCGTATGTACTTACCAAAAACCATCACGCGCGCCCATGTGTGGATCTGGAAGCGAAAATAGAGCTGAAATTATTGTGCAAACATATTTCCCGACACCAACCCGGGGGGTTGGCGCGAGTTGGCTGGGTCGCCCGGCCCGAGTCCTTGCTGCGGGAAACCTATTATTAGAAACTCATTGATATGGCACGCTCACCAGATCCGGCTGTATATATAGTCTGTGCTAGGTTACGGGCAGCCACTCACGCATTTGCTTCATTCACACGCAATCAGTGCCATAATGTCGGGCCTTTATGTTGCTGCTACCGTCTCCAACACCCCCGGAACACGTCCTAGGCCAGGGCATGACAGGTTCCTTTGGGCCTCACAATCCCGTAGGTTATGCTTGGATTACCAAAAATTTCTTCGCTCATGCTTTTAGGCTGAGTATGTGTAACGTAGCGTTTTACGCGGGAGATTCTCGAGATCGGGAGGAAAATCTGGAATCACGCAGATGGTTGATTAGTGGAAAGCTGTGGGAAAGGAGAGGATAAAGCATGCAACTAATTTTCTATAAATCATCAGCTAGATGAGGCCCTACACAACATCCTGCCAAGGATACCGATTCCGCTTCAGGAGGCAACCACAAGACTGTTGAAGAAATCACCTGGCGCTCGTCCTACTGCCCAGCTGCTGACGCTCATCAAGTACTTCAGGTAGGAGAACGGAACAACCGAAGAAGTTATGTCCCTTTATCCCCGCTCAAACCGGCTACTCCTTCCGGCTGCCCTTGTCCACTGGTTCCGCCGGAGGGTAGCCGGCCAGTAGGGCATTGTAATTGGATTGTTCAAGTTGTTCGTTCGTACCGTTCGGTGGTTAATTTCATTCGTTCCGTCCCGTTTCGAATCGTTCACGTTTTATTTTTATCTTCTTCTCTCTACTCTTTCTCTCCTCTTCCATGGTGGTGGCCATTGGTCGCCGCGTTTACGCTCCGTGTCCGTCTCCCCACAGTGATCCAGCCGTGCAAGCGCTACAGTTTCTCGACGTCATCAACATGAAGGATCCTACTCAGAAGACACACTACTACCGCAGCACCCTCAGAGAAGTCCTTCCCTTCATACCACGGGTAAGAAAACATAATTTTCTTATTTGACCGCCACTTGTTTGTGTTCCGTTCCCCACGAGAACGGCTAACTTGGGCCGTCATCCGTCGCTTAAACTTGAGTGCGAAAAGAAAAAACTAGAGAACTGTGGAAGAATCCACAACAACGAGCTGCTGCTTAATCGAAAGGCTTGGGGACAATTTGCGTCAGTGGACAAATTTGTAATAATTTGCTCATCAAATGTAATCACAAATTGAGACCGCTCGTACGGAGTATTAAATAATGCGAAAATTTATTGGGTTTACATTTGATAAGAGTGCTTTCGAATCATTTCTTTTGCTGAAATCATTTTTTCATCATCATCATTCTTCGAATCATTTTTTTTGTTGTCGAAGATAATCATTCCAGTGAATGTGTGGAAAAGTGTTCAATTTTCATCGTACAGGGTGCGTCATCAGGATGTTTCCTATTTTAAAGTTGAATCACTCTGTCATTTTTCAACCAATTTGGACAAACAGGCCAGTTTCTGGAACGTCAGTCCATGCCATTTAAGTAATGCATCACTTCACGACAAAAGAGCGGACAGAAATTGTCACACTTTACATTGAAAAAAATCGGTCAACAGTGGAAACTGCGATCGTGCAATGGATGGTGCATCCTTGTTCGCCGCATATGACGGCGCTAGGCTTTTTTCTGTGGTTCTATTTGAAAAATAAGGTTTATGCCAACAAACCAAAGACTATTAAACATCTTAAAGCGAATATTAGAGCTGAAATTGCGAAAATAACTCCCGAGATGTTGTCAAATACAATGCAAAGTGTACGAAAAAGAGCCGCTTTTTGTTTGTCGAATGAAGGCGGTCATTTGATCGATATAATATTTTGAGTGTGGCACAATAAATGGCATAGAATAACCTAAATAAAACTTGTTTATTTTTTAAAATCGATTGAAAAATGACAGAGTTATTCAACTTTAAAATTGGAAACATCCTGATGGCGCACCCTGTACTTTAGCTAACAGCTGAATGAAGCAAATAATTAAAATTAAAGTACTTTATTTAGTGTTGTGTTCTAATCTTTGCGTGCTATTACATTACAAGTATCAACAAGGTCTACCAGAGCAATATTAAATTACTTTTTCTCCTTCCTATCGTTTTTATAAAACTAAATCTCGGCATTATCTGAAAACTGAAAAACAGTGCGCCAGTCCTTAGCAGACTCTTGTACACTCACATCGAAACACTTACTTTGCCCCAAAATACCCAGCGGTATTTTTAGCTTAGTTTTGGTAGGAACTCAATCTCGCCTGAATCCTGAATAATGGACCTGTTGGATGACCTCTAGGCTATCCAGCCGATACAACAATCACAGAAGTAAACAACCCTTTTTTTTCTTTCTACTTTCCGCTTCATTTAAGTCCGAGCCTAATGAAGGGCTGCTAGCCGTTGGCAAGGGTTCCCGAATGCCTATCGAGCGATATTCAATCGCTATTACCAAACAAACCATTGACCTCCCGTTAACGGGAGCCATTTTGCCAATTTGAATCCTTCAGCTGAATCGTCCTTCACTGTGCCTTCGCTGTCTACTCGAGATCAATGCCGGCTCTCGAGGCGTGCTCAGAAATCAATCAACCTCAATCGTTGGTTCGCCAAATGGTGCTGCTGGTGCTGCTGCTAACGGACTGCCGATGCAGCTGCCTGTAACCTCGGGCATGTTACGGTGAATTGCTGTTATCACTGCAATCATTTATCGATGCGCCAAATGATATCCGTTGAGAGGTTTGCAATTCCGATACCCGAGCCTGTTGCACATTTCTTGCTCGATCTGGGAATCGAAACGATAACCACCGTTTTCCGATGGAACCAGTTTCCGCTCTACTGTATAACAGGCGGACCCGAGATATAAAAAATCTCTGGTAAACCGATCCACCCGATAGCAAGACGCGTTAACAATGTGAAAGTGTAAATTAGATTTTCATCGGTCGACGGCACAGACCCGCCAGCGTCAGCACAACAATATTGCGATCTTACCGCCATTGGGTCTAGGAGGGACGATTCCGGGCTGAGAACACCAAACTCCAGTTGACTTCGAGAGGGCTCCAACCCAGTTGCAGAATGGCATACGTTTGGCAGCTACCAGGACAGCCAACCACCCAGCCAACCAACCAGCCGGGTAACGAGGAGGAAGCGCCTGGGTGATAGTAATCAGTTTATCGTGTCTACGCCCGATAAATCACCTCACTTTCGATGGGCTTTTTGTTGCCCTTTTTATTCTGTTAGCCTCACGATCCTGGGTTGATTCCCCTAAATAACGGTTTGGCTGATCGTAAATCTGATACTTCACGCTTCATTCGTCATATTACAACAGTTTCCCGCCCTGCCTCTCATATTATGACGAGGCCCAATAAACGACCCGAAATGATTGACGGCATAGAGAGCGGAGCGTGTCTTTTCGATGGCAGTCTGAAGCAGGGATTCTCATTGGCATTATTCAATTGTTTCAAGAAACATAACTTAGATTTTTAATAGATTTTTTTTGTATATTTCCATCGTACATTTTGTGTACAGTTTCAAATACTGAAACGCGCAGTATA
>NC_064878.1:36846563-36856563 GCF_943734665.1 Anopheles aquasalis | reverse complement strand
TGCTCAGTTATGTGCTCTCGTACCATCAATGTACATTAACGATCTAACCTTTTTTTACTCTCTTCCTATTTTTTTCTGTCCCCCTTTGCTGCTATTCATTTTCACTTCATCCCGCGTCTTGCTACGCTCGCTCAATTCATCTCGATGCTCCGGATAATGCTCAACACGGCGTGCCTTTTTTTGTTATTTCCCGTCCTTTCACACACCAAAGCAGGCTTTCAGCGCTCGAGGGGGCTCCGGCTCAAGCCTTTCAGTGCCTTCCTCATCTGCTTACGTAGTAAGTCTATGGACCTTCGAATGGACAAAGCTGCTGCTGCTTCAAATATCGGCTCTAACGCCCATGCAGTTCTAATTGCTCTTGCTCTTCACGCTTGCCTTTTTGCCTATCGCTGTTCCTGCATTTCACCAACCGTTTTGAATGATTGTTTTGATCCACATCCCGGTCACATGGCGATCGTTATACTGTTGGATCCAACCCATGGCAAAAACCTATGCTGCACCGTGTGGCTTCAAGCACGTGGTGTGTACGGCTATACGTGCACCTGTGTATGTTTTTGTTTGTTTGTGTGCGTATGTATGTAAGTGTGTATGTGCGTGTGCGTATGTTGAAACCACTGTGCTCGTCTCGTGCTCGTCTCGTACCAGGGCGTATGTGTGCCCTAACTTTGCTCTTCTCAGCTTTCCATCGAATGCTCTACGAGTACATTCCGATGACGTTTGATGGATGATGTCATATCTATTTTGTGGCGCATTCGTTCGATCCGATCAGTATTCTTTCTGCGTGATAACTGACCTTTTCCTTTGTATGCGGTCATTTCACCGCGTGAGTCCAATTTGCCGCTTCTGTCTGTCTGTCTGTCTGTCTGTCTCTGTGTATTTCTTTGCGTGTGCACGTCGACGTGATCCTTTAATCGTCGCGTGTAACATGTGCTCACTCATCTATGTTAAACACATTGTTGAAACCCTTGAAATGAGAATTACATTTGCTTTTTTACTTCTCAACAACAACGACAGTGACTTCGATAGCTCGTTTTTAAGGCCTGTTATCACTCGCTCGATAATGCCAATCTGTCTGCCAAGCTAATGTTTCTGTTGCTGTCCTACCTGCATGAATGCATCCTTCCCAACGCATCTCTTCCTGTGCTCAACTCTAACCACCATCGACTCCATCGAGCGAAAGAACAACTTATCATCCCGCTCCCATCTGTTCTGTTAATCTCCCGACGATCGTCATTTTACAACAAGGCTCATCAGCAATTCTCTCTATGCACGAAGTGACGCACAATGTTTGGCGATAAACCAAAAACACTCTCCAAGCTTTTCCAGTAGCCATCAGCATCAGCTTTTCAACCCCCCGGGAGGGCGGAACTAGTTTCGCCCGGAGTAACGGCAAAAAACAAAGAGATCGAGAGCACAAGAGGGTAAAGCATCAATAGAGGCCACCTGTAGAGCACCTGTTGACATTTAGTGACCAGATATTTTTTTTTGTTAAGTATTTTCCATGAAAGACCTTTTGCCGTAGCTGAATGGGATGTGCTGATGGGAAACCAGCTCCCGCTCTGGATCTGCAATGTTGTTTTTTGACATGGAAGTGAAAGTTTTTTTGCTGTTCTCTGTGAGCTCTTGTTACAATGAAGGGCAGGTTTGTGTTTGGGTTTCGGCTGTTCTGGCTTTGCGCAATTTAGTTCTGATACATACTGTTTTGTGACGGTTGGGAAAGATCAAAAGTCTGTCAAAAGTATAGTGTCCCACGTTGATAGGTAGTCGTATGTAGTTTCAGACGTTGTTCACCAACAAATAGGAATATCATATCCTCACCCCACGATTCTAATTGTTTTTATTATTCTGAAGAACACCGGGAACATTATTCATATGATTACATTGGTTATGCCATTGTTTGCACATTTTTTGTCTTATTTTGTCATCGAGTGAAAGGTGGCCAGAAGATATCTCTAGCCATTATGCTCTTCAGCCATTGTGGTATTGTTAGTGCAAGCTTGTGCTTAGCAGTTCCTTTCATGAACATGCACATCTAACAGATTATGCTACAAATTCTTTAAAGGATGGATTTTCCATAAACATAATCCACAATGCTTTCATTGCCTTCCGTCATCAATGTTAAATGAATACTTCTGCAACTCTAGGGCACTATTTCGCTCAACCTGTTGGAGTCTTCTCATTATCGCAGGAAAATCCCTGATTGGTTGTTATCGAAAATACGGAGGTCAAAAAAATAACATTATTAAAAACCTCATTTGTCGATTGGTTATTTGTTTATTGGCCAGACTAACACTCCGTCGATGATGCGTAAAATCCTCTTATTTCAACTTTAATCCCTTTCTATACGCTTTGGACACCCTGTAACACTTTTTTGAAAACTATCGTGCTGCTTTGAACTCTGTTTTGTGGCGTCTTTTGCTAGACTGTGTGTTTGGTTTGTTTGTCTGTTGATTTGTCAGCTGGTCGCAACTTTTCCTCATATCCACCGATTCAAAACTTTTAGATAAGTGAATAAGTTACTTGTTCTAAGTTAATTGCTCGATCGTTAAAAAGATTTTTTTACCTTAAAGCGTGCCTGTTTGGTTTATTCTGTGAAAGTTTATTTACGTGTTTCTGTTCGTCTCGACCCGCAAACATTTCGTTTCCGATTGATGTATAAAATAATAGTAAGTTTTTTTTGCCATCCTTCAATTTGAATCAGAAACATACTAATCTGTTCTTGGCCAATTTACAACCAGATACTTTTAATCGTACGTCCTATCTCGATATGTGCCTACGTTTGATAAACATGTATTGACAGAGTTTGAAACGTATACCTCAATAGAAGTAAAATCGTACAATATAATTCGAGTCAATTCTACCAAGGATGGCCTTGTAATACCATTGACCAATCCACATCCCATCAATCGATACTAACCGAAGGTGATTTATGGAAACCTGTCACAGCGAAATAATTTAGTACCTTGCAACAATTCATCAGCAAACAGTACGCTACTACACGCAATAGATAGCAACATCCAAACCACCAAACCACCACAAAACCACATCAGTCACTGTCGCACAGACACGCTCTCCAATGCGTCTCTTTGTACTAAACGCTGAGGCTACACTTGTGAGAGGCTATGATGTGACCGATTTGATCAATCGACATCGGAAAGCGAACGGAAACAAAAATAAGCTTTTCTTCCCTTTGACTTTAGCTTGCACGGAGCATGATCGTGAGTACTATCTGTCTGTAACTATTTTCTCTTTTCCGTATACGTATCCCACTGTAGGCATAGCCCTGGTCAAGTGCCTTCGTCGTACTGTTGCGGTGCGATAGCAATGCAAAACCCTGCCGACAGCTTCCTGTGCATGGTCTTCAAACCCTTTTGAATTCCATTTCGATAATTCAGTCTATTTTCCGAATTGTTTGCAAAAGCATTGAGAGACTATTGTCAAACATGTTACTGATATCAAATCCATTTCTAAACTAATGTAATTGGTAAGGAATTTCTTCCATCTTCCCAGAAACATTCTTCCAATGTGGATTTTTTTTTTGTTTATTTTCGTTAGCATCAAAAACAGTGTCAAATTATCCATTAAAACCTTCAACGGATTATTCATTCTCTTTCATCTATGACACCGATGTGTCAATAAGTACCAGTAACACTTATTTTAAGGAAATCCCAGAATAAGATTCTCACATCGCTGCCTTCTCTTCTTTTATGTTTATCCTAGCTGTAGCTACAGGCAGCTTTCATCTAGCTCGTACATTATTCATTCCTCCCCAGATTACAGCTCTTTCTCCTAAATTGCCACATTTACTTATATACTGTTTAAATTGGTTTGCTAACACTACGGCATGTTTGCATTCAGTAAATAAAAGGAAAGCCTTTAAATTTGCTGCGCTAACAGCAACTTAATGTTGGCGTTCTTTAGTACGCGTTCTGATTGTGACTTTGAGTTCGCCAAACGGTGCGTTCTGATTGCAACTGCGAATGAACTGTTGCTCGAAGTGTAACACTGTCCGTAGGTGTTTTGGAGCTACTATCATTGACTCCATATGATGCCTACCTACTGCCTGTTTATTGCTGTTACCATGCTGTATGTACATATATTTATGCTTTTAGTTTCATTTCATTGTTGGAAGGTATGTTGTTATTAGTAAAAACCAATCTGCTATGAACTACTTACTCTTTCTCAATCCAATTGGCATTCCATTGGCGTGTAGTGCACATTTCAAATGTCCCTTTTCTAAGCATCTAAATTTGCCACTAAATTCTTTCGTTCTGTCAGAGAATTTGGGCTTTATGGTATTCTGCAACCCAACGCACACCGATGAACAATAATCAAACTAAAAGGATTCATGCTTATTCCGCAAAAAAATGTATCAACCAGTGGCTTTTATCTATTCAAATTAATGACAATGAAGTAAAATAGAGACTTGCTATTTTTGTGTTTTCGTGTTAACTAGCTCAACACAGTGCATCGCCAAGAAAGTGCCAGAATACCGCAAAGAAACTTAGGGACAGTGATCGGTACTTTCAACTGAATTCTTAAATTATAAATTTAATAAGTTTGTGATTGACACATGATATCTAAACAGAATCTTGAAGCTGATATTATTTTAGATAACTTTATTCCTCTAGTTTAATTAAGATAAGAAACAAATGGAAACGTTACAACGTTTTCAAAAGTTGCATTTTTTTGGCTAACCCTGTAATGCAACATGCAGCCTATTGAAGTGCAAAATAAAATGAAGCTAATGACAAGCCATGCCACACCATAATTTGATGTAAACTATGTCGGTGTAAGGACTAGTTTGGGAAGAGGAACGGTACCCATCGCCCATATTCTCTGACAGTCAAAGTATAGGCCCTGATGGAATTGATAATATGCGAGAGACAACCAACAAAATGTGTAATCGACAACCACTAATCGCGAAATCAATTCTTTTTTCTCTCTTTTTTCCAATTTTTATGCTTTTCCAATCTTATTATCTCGTTTCCATCCTTCATTTGCATCTTGTGGTTGATGATGATGATGACGTGACAACCCTCTACCGTATCGCGTGGTGCACATTCACTTGGAAACCCCAAATCATCCCGAAACTGCCGCCGAACGCAACATCGTGACGTGACTGACTTGAACCGTGGCGAACGTAGGGAGGCTCTATGCCGAACACGTCGAGCAGTGTTCCGTTCCTTCTATCGTCGAGCATGCAGTCAATACGGAGCCGTCGTACCTCGACCGTGCTCTCGTCCGGGCCACTCGGTTCCGGTTCCGGTCTGCTCCAACAGCTCGGTTCCGGCATGGTAAGACAACTGACTGGTTATGGTGGCTCCGGTGCCGCAAGTCCGGTTCAACAGTCCCTTTTCAATGGAAATTCTAGTAGTCAGACTCGAAACAATTATGTACGAAAGTGTCCGTCACTTAATATTACGTTTAGTCGTTAAAAACCCCACCGCATCACTTCACACCTGCGCGCACAAACACACATACACCCACAAACACACAAACATAAATCAAGCAGCACCAACACCATCGTACGTTCCGATTTCTTCCAAATCATTGTTCATCGCCTCGCCTCGCCTCCTCTCTTGCTCTATAAGTCTCTTTATCCAATTAGAGCCAAATCAAAGCTCTTCCTTTGGGTTATGGTCTTCCCCCATTACCTGCCCTTTGGTTTATGATTTCATCACAATTAAATCTATTTATTACATCAACCGGTGTTCCATTTTCATTCTTCTCTATGCCACCAATGACTTCGAATGGATTTTACAATAATACTTTGTTCGTCGTTTTCCAAAATCTTAACGTCTTTTCCCATTTATGTTTGCTACTACTGATGAACGTTGACGCAGCTAGTATATCTTTACGACGTTCATTTGTTTTTTTTTATACACCACGGCATAATAACTGAATAATTGGCACTAATATGTTTTCGTTATTTGCTTTCACTGTGTTGTCTTACAATCTCATTGTCTATTACGAAAAGGACTTCTTCTATTTGTTAACTCATTACCATGATTCAAAGCTATTCAAAAATTCTTCTTACCGGCATATTATTTTATGCAACATGTATGCTCAAAGCAACGGCAACATCATTATGTTAGTTTTAAATCTACTGCCACTCACTCACATTCCGCACAACGATTCCAAGTCGAACGATACCAACACTAGCAAATTTTTGATGGCGAATATATTTTAACTTAGCAATAATTACATGCAAAATAATTTATTGAATTACATAAAACACGAAATAAGCTGTAAGGTAAAGAAGAAAATATTGGTGCTGTAAATCGTGAAGCATGTTGCCCAGTCAATTGCAAGCATTGAACAATTAAGATCAATCATCTTTTAAGCCAAAAATGTTACAACATCAGAACAAACCTCGACACAATCCTACAATAGTCCAACAGTGTCAATATCGTTAGCGAGTTCCCGGGCAGAGATCAATGCATTATGTGAGTGGTCCCGTGCCTCACATTAATAACTGAAAGCCTGGGAGAGTTCATAGTTGACAACTTCATACAACCACACAAAAGGTGTATTGCACACTCAAACACGTAAGTACATAATTCTGGGCTCGCAGCATAAGTCAACGGTGAATAATATGGTGAAAAACTATTCCATTTCCTCGGAGAAAAAAAACATTCTTCTTAACCGGTGAAGAGCTGGTTGCTACTCGTTGGAAATGGTGTGTCTGTTGAATGTTTTCGTTGTTATCAATGTTTCGGTGTGTTAATCACCACTGTACCTATCGTCGAACCTTTTGGAGCTCATCATTACGAACTACGATTTTTAGTGACAATCAATCAGTGTACATCCAAAAAGGAACAAAATTGACAATATTTCAAACAATGATATACACATGTGTTCGAATTTAACAACGACTCGTAAGCGCAGACACAATCAGCAGCATCATATAGAAATAATTGTACGACGATAGAAGACGAATTATATACTCTCAAGCTTCTCTCAAGAAGATGATACTCTCAAACTGTATGATATCATGATTGTTCACATGATAGTTATTAAAATATTATTAAAAAATGCGGCATTTTCTAAAATTACGATGTTGAAGAAAGCGCTTTCAGCAGCGAATCATAACACACCGTTGTCAAGTCAAGTTTAAATCCAATTTGTTTAAGTTAGTTATATTCAAAGATAAACTGATTAATCCATTCCATTCCATTTTTAAGAGAGAATTTGTTACATGCTTTGGTAATTAGGGATAATAATTGGTAACAGTATCAACATTTCACTGACCATTGATTAATTCACAACATGTTGAATCTCCGAACAATAACCGTCGTCATTGGAACGTTTGCAAATAGCAGAGTTTCTCCCGTATGAGTCTACCGTGCTTTTCCCAGTACAATTACACTGCTAATCTACTACAAAATGGCACATATTTTTCCATTATGGTCGTAATTGTGTTTTGGTCTCAAATTGGATTAGTTTGATATTGATGTTTTACCATTTCTCTCTATCACATCAACATTCGAATGTGATTTGTGAATACTACTTTCGAAGCTACATCCAGAAGGTATGCTTTATAAAAAAAACCAGACTTGGCTCCTTTTTCTAACGTTTCCGCAAACTTACTATTCCTTCTTCATCATCTCTAAATCGTTACTACTCTATTTCATAAGCAAATCTATCCATTTCTGTCCTAATTTCACTGAAATCAACAGTTAAAAACTGTTCGATTGTTCTCCTGTTTGCCTCTTCCAAACACAATTTCTAAGAAGGTATGCACGTGGCTACGTACGTGTTATTCAGTAGGATGCTTGCTGTTCTTCTCTATAGCCTGTTTAATTGTACTAAAAGTAATAGATGAGGACTTGTATTCTATTCACCTGCTATTATTACACTTGAAAAAAAACTGACCAACGGTATGGAGTTTACTGAACCACTCTGTCCACTATAACCAACCTTCTTTTGCCTATCAAATAGTGCTCAAAGATGCTTTGCCAGAGAAACCAGTCTGGATAGTCTTACTACTATACTTGTCGATGTTTTAATATCGAATGATGCTTTTTTTTTTTGCGCAAAACTGCCAAAATATTATTCAATCCATTTGCCATGCAGTGAAAACCTTTTTACGGTCATATTTTTCTACATTCATATCTAAAATGTCGTGGAAGCTTTCTACCTAATGTGAATACGCTATGTGTTTATAGATCTAAACAATGTCAGGCGACAAACTTACACTAAACATTTTCGTTCACTAGTGGTGCCATGTTGGGTTATGGTGTGCTTTAATTAATGTGCTATCGATTTCCCTGCTATTGTATAATAAGTGAGTCTTACTTTCATAATTGTTAGGGAAACCCCTTCTATCTTATTTGCTATGTGCTATTACAGCTTGTACGCAGTGTACTATTAGATGGGAAAAGTGTAATCAATAGTGACGTCATTCAATGTTAGCATTGTGGTAGATCTATTGGTTTGATTGCAAGCATCCAATAACATTCTCTACTGCGGATGTGAGGTTACGTTTTTAACAGAATTTTATTTGCATCATTCTTCATGTTTAAGTAATCAAGCCCTTCAATTTACTGCTTTTATGTTAAAGTAACATGTGAGGTCTAGTCAAATTCATTCATCCGGCATAAATTATGACATCAGAACCATTTTCCACTGATCATCATGCTCTGTCTTTGCCCGGGAACAAACGACATTTTACTGAATGATTATATCATCATTTCAAACCAATTCGAACGTAGCTGCGAGTTTATATGTTGTAAGTACCGATGCTATTATCAGAAACACTAGTTGCAATATTTCTTCTTTAGCCTTTATGCTCTCGTTCATTACAACTTTTCATCATTCTGTTCAGTGATGCTAAACACATGAACAACTTATTACTGTTTTCAATACCAAGGCAATAAGACTGTAATAATCTTTCATTGCTCTCATCTTGAGTAAAATTATGAAATTATTACCCTTAGCCCTTTTTTTATTAATTTCTTATCTTGATTGTAATATTTCTCTGCACTCGCTACCTAAGCTTTTCTAAAAAAAAAACTTACTCCTGCAATACTTATCTTTCAACACAAAAAATGCACATAGTCTAATCTAAAAGCGTACACGTCCGTGGTTCACTTTATACTCTACAACACAACGCTAAAACACCCTATATCGCATCTCTGCGATTTACCACGGGAGATGCAAGATGGCACATGGCATTTTCAAGGATTTTCCGCTGCATCTTTGTCAGTTTTTACTTCGATACGATCCAAATTTATTACATGATATTTAGGATCACCAATAAAATTTAAAGACATTACAACCCCCACAATAACTTCCACTCGAAATAGGGCCTTCATGGAAATTGGTTGAACCTCTCTTAATTTTATTTCTATTCTATGAGCCACTTGAAATAGTGATACACATTTATCACCTGTTCCACAAAGCTAGCTTTTATGAATGATCATTTTCGCTGGAGGTGGTCATTTGTTATTATTTACGACACCAGAACATCACATATGAATTTTTAAAGCGATTTAATCTTGAAAGATGTGTGATACTGACGTGATTCGACATGTATCGCACAATATACTCTTATTCTCAAGAGAATATTTCGGCTCTTCCGGTTACAATGAATGTATGCTAATATGCTGCATCCTGCTTGTCTTTGTAACAAGCATCATGCGAAAAGGAAGAGATATCTGAATGTGAAATGACACAATAACTTTTCAATTTACTCTCGTACAATCTCGCAGCATATGAATAACAATGTACCAAGTTCATCATCTAGGCGCACACTTTTCCTTATCTGAGAATGTTACGTGCTCTCGAATTCTTCGTTCACACTTTACTTTGCGAACGTTCTTGGTAGCATCGTGGAATGATATCGGGGAAGCCACGTCTCGCAAAAGCAACATTTTACGTTCGTCCATAATCAGATTACATGTTCACCTGGCAGTTGAGTGAAAGCTTAATTCCTTTTCTTTCTCTGTCTTTCCTTATTCGACTTTCTGCCAACATGAGAGCGATCAAAATCTGA
>NC_064878.1:36801563-36841563 GCF_943734665.1 Anopheles aquasalis | reverse complement strand
CCAGAAAGCGGTAGCGTGACACATTCTGTAGCGTATGTAGTATATTCTGTAGTTTGAAAGTTGGTTGAAAACATTGTTTTGTACCCTTTCTACGGTGCCGTGTCTGCGTGTGTGGCTGTATCTATGGTTGGCGCTCTGGGGCCATCGAAGCGTTCGCCTCTTTCCGCCCTCGATGCACAACTTTTCACCTCAATTTCAGGAAACTCATCAGATTTCTCTTCATCTTTTGATTGTGCTAAGTGGTTGCATGTATCATCGGGGAGCAACTCTGCCAATCACAGTATGCGTTTCATTAGGTGAACATTTTAAAAGATGAACTTCCTGACTACTATTTCTTCACTCATTTCCGCATGGGACTGAATGCGAACAACGCGTGTGACTCTGAAACAAAGAAGATCGAACGGCAATTAAACGGATGCTCTTTTGCCTTCGAACCCATTTCAGCTTGCCCGTCTATCAAACCGTCCCTGTTTTCCTGTTGAAGAATGAAAGCGTTTAGAACGACAAAAGTAAATAGTTTACCCATCTCTCTCTCTCTCTCTCTCTCTCTCTCTAAATGCATTCCTTTCTGTCCGATGTGCAATGATAGCCCGGTGCTCGATGTTTTGAGTATGTTTGCTAGCGTAGAACGATAGTGTATCAATCATGCAGATTGTATGCCCACGCACTCAACCATCCTGCCAAGTATAGTAACTGTATTGCCCCATGTATTGTGCAATGTTTTTGATTGCTCCAAGTACGATCCGATGCATCCAACTAGAAACCAGTAATTCATCCATGATTCCAGTAGTAGTCGTCTAGAAAATCAAGTCATTCATCCAGGCTTACGTATGGTTCATTTAGCAAGCTCAACATGAAAATTGATACGCCATACACAGCGGAACAGAAAGCTGCCCAAAAACGGGACAACGACATCGCGCAATCATTTCCAATCATTTAATGCCCACGCTCATTTCGTTCGTCCGAAACCCTCTGTCAACAAATCAAAGCGTATTCTGTAAGCTAACTATCACTTTTACGTGACATATTTACGGTTTTCCTGGTTTTCCGGTTGTTTGCCTCCCCTCCAACCCCTTACGTGGTGTCCAGTTGAATTTGGCTCGGGGGTGGAGGTGGGACCATTGCACGTTATTTTACAGGCCACAGAGTTTGGGTGCATGCACGCGAGTGAAAATGTAATTAATTGCTCGGGGATTCGTTCGAAATTCAATCAACTCTGCTGACAGGCGGTGGTGCTGGTGGTGCTGTTGCTAAATGATCAATTTCCACTCGGGAATCGGGCGGTCACGCAATGAAGCTTTACAGTGGAATGTGCATTTGGAAATGAATTTTCTGTTTTAAACATTAAAGGTTTCTTCCAGCTTTCCGTTCCAGTTCTAGCATTGCCGAAAGGGAATGTAAAATTCCACGGGTGCGAAATGGTTGGGTTATTATCCTTACATTACTTGCAGTTTGATGGGCTTTGATCTGAATATCGTTTCTTCACAATCATCCTATTACTATGTTGTTCTGTACTGTACCGTTTATGTTACTGTCTATGTGTTTTAACTGTTTATGTCTTTGGCGTGCATGAGTGGATTGCTTCGTTTGATCTTCTGCTTCTGGTAGCTGCAAACTACGCGTAGCCACGCTCTTACTTCCGGTTGCTCATGGCAGATTTTCTTTCTCTCTTCTTCTCTTCCTTTTTCCCTTTTCTATCTACAACCATCTAATCAACCGGACCACAAAACCACCAATGCGTTCACCTCATGAAACTCATGTTTTCCACGATTCATGCTGCTCTCTATTCCACTCTTTATTCCATGTATCCTATTGAATCCTTCTGCCCATCTTCTCATCTAAATCATCTCGATGTGCATACAAACTCTCACTTCACTATCTCTCATCCATCCCGTGCCATCCTTTTATCGTCTATCATACATTGGCATTGGTTGGCAAATGCGATTGCATCGAAATTCTAAAACAAACAAAACACGAAAACGACCATTCCTCTTTGAATTGCAGCGACAGTTATACGCACTAATGACCAAAGATAGATTCGCGGCCAGCAATAGCACTAGCCCACAGGCAGCCACGACTGCCACCAAACTGCACGGACCACTGTCTGCATCGGCGACCTCTCTCAACACACCTTCCACCGCCACCACAGTCACTACTGTCCTTTACACCAACAAGCTCTCCAACACTGGTTTAGGTAGCTTTACCAGCGGCACCACACCATCCATCACGGCGGTCAACAGTGGCATTACGGCGGCAGCCCTGCAAGCTCGCACGCCGACAATCAGTTGTCCAACGGCGTTGCCAATCGGCAAATGTCCTTCGCCAAGCAATTCCTTTGCCATCTCTCCAGCTTCCGGCGGCGGGCGTACCGGTGCCTTCTCCGGGGCCTCGTCTACGTTGACCGGTGCACCAGCTTCTTCTTCTTCTTCTTCTTCTTCTTCTGCTTTCACGACCTCACGCATCTCCGCCACACAGCCACCACCACCAACCACGCTGCCAATCGGTGGTGCACCACCGGCCAAATCGCCCACTATATTTGGAGCCAGCGGCCATCGCTAGCTCACCTGCACACAACACTACACTTGCACATCTCCTCTCGGCGTGGGGAGAATATACACTCGGAGGATATTCCGATCTCCCCTTGAAGCTAATGCCCCAAAAACCATCCCAGTATTTGCCAGCTAAAACCTCTTCTAGCAAATGTTCCAATCTAGCGGGGATCTCGGTGATGACTTCTTGCACCACAACATGTTGAATACTAGTTCTTACAACAACGAACTATCTGAAGCTCGATCGATTCATACGGAGCAGGACACGTAAAGTCACCCATATAGTACCCATCTGATCGAGGCGTTTTCCGAGGGCTTATGTATATAATATCCCGCTAATTAATTTCTCACAAGAGAAATCAAGCAAAGGCCCCTTGGATGGTGGCTGTCTGTGAACAACCAATCCGCCTGGGTAAGGCAATGGTTTCGAGAGGGAACCCTCATCATAGCAACAGAATAGCAATGGTGTCTTCTGGTGTTCGCGTTGATTGCAAAACCAAAAGCGACATACTGCTACCCGCCGAACCTTCTTTCAACATTTATTCAACCCGATTCATATGACAGGAGGATGTTGCCCAGCACGTGTTGTGGGTTTTAATATGGAGAGACCCATTGAAAAGCAATAGCTCCATAACTAGTTTCTACCCACATGGTGGAAATAAATTGCAAAACCCGATCCCAACTCCAGCTGTAGTTCGCGTAATCGGAAGCGAACACTGGGTTCCGTTAATTGGTAAATTATGGCAAACCGAACGCCCCGTCCCGTCTGTATTTGCCCCCGTATGTGAAGCGTGTGAGTAAGAACCACGCTTAATCACGCTGGACGTGATCCGTACTGAATCTTGATGTTATAGGACACAGGCCCATCGAAGTTCGGGATGGGGGCGATTCATGGATGATAGTGGATAAGAGAAATAATCAAAAACCATATTCTGCAAAGAAAAGCTGCTACTCACTGAACTAAAATTTCCATTTCTGAGCTCTGTTGCTTATGACATTTGATTACTTATGCAAATGTTATTGTTTTTATAGAGTATTAGTAGATAATTTCAGAGCTTCTTTCATTATTTCCACTATTCATTGATATACAATAGTACTTCAAGCTCTGTGTGACTACGACGACGCAAACATTAAACATATAAAACGTGGAAAGAAAAGAGCAATGCATGAAGGAAGAAATAAACGTAGACACTTCTATAGCTACATTTTGAATTCAACATATAAGCTTATATTTGTATTGTTTAGATAAAACCAACAACTTGTTTGAATGCAAATAATTACATGGATAGTAATTTTGTTCAACTGTTCCTGTTTACCATGGGAAGTTAATCCAGCGATTCCAATAACTTGTTTAAGAAAATTTGCGACATGATTTTGTTACTCTAGGTTTTCATTGTTTCATCATTCTTTTACAACTGTTCCTACAACTGTTTCACAATATATCAGTGTTACGAAGGATGAAATCGGAAGCAACACACTGTAAATAGGGCATAATTAGCTAAACTGGTGTATATTCTCAAAAGCTCTTTTTGAGGACTCTTCTTTGCGACTTTATCGTATCATTACAACAGGAACATATTCGTACCGATCGAAAGTAAGGGACAAGAATGCTCTGAACGAGGTTAGCGTAGTTCATTCTAATTTATTCCAATGAGTAGTAGTATGTATGGAATGAAGGCAACAGGCATTCGAAGCAGGGACGCAAGCAGCAAAGGATGAAGCTGTATCATTAGCGGTGGCAATGCCTTGCATACTACACAGACAAAATGTACGGTTCACCTATCGGTGATTGATGCGATTGTATAGATAGAAGTAAGCTCCAGTTTAAATCCTGCGTGTGCACCACCAACTATCACATAATACTTGCAAAGACCATCATATCCGTTGCGTGTATCCTCTTTATCGACTCGAACACGTTGTTATGTTGATGCAAAGATGAATGTATTTAAGCTATCACTAGGAGTAGTATCCAGTTGGTTCACAACCCTTTTCAATAATCCATACCTCAATGCAATCAATCAGAGAAGCACATACACATTGACAATCATTAAAAAAAATCCCGATCCTGACGTGCGCCTACTATTCATTTGGACATCCTAGAAATCGTTTTAAATTAATCTCTTGCCTGTTGCTCAGCGAGCAACGAATGTGATGCACTTCCCGCAGCGTGGTTTTTCTTTCTGCGTATAACACATAAGATATCATGCGGAAGTAACTGAAGAAGGAAGCACAAGGGCGTACATTAAGGCATTTTCAACACAAAAGGATGTCCACTAAATATGCTTTTTAAAAGTTTTTTTAAAGCATTAATCACAACAAAGTGCACAGAGAGTGCGGAGTCGGATTAGCTGGGTTCAGAATGAAACAAAATAAGTGTAATAAAAGGTGTCATTATTTCAATGAAACTAAATGGTTACATCAATGGCACGATACAATATTTCCCAAAGAGGAAAAGAGCAACATCATAGAATAAAAACTGTACACAATCACACCAAATGAATGGTTAAATCGGATCTAAGATAAAGAAATGCAGACGCAGAACTGTACCCTCGTGGTACTTTGTAGTGTAGTAGTATTGCTAGCATTTAACGTAATGCTTCACGAAATATTGCAAAACACGTTTCATGCATTCATTGGTTTACCTACCTTTAAGAAAATTAATCGATGTCTTTAACTTGACTAAGTCTTACCCGCAGTCAAATCAACACACCATTCTCACCCCCCAGGAACTGAAAATCTGTCCTTTTTATCATTAGCTAGTAACGCACGACTATCAAAACCGTGCTCATAACGGAAGAAACAAGAAATTCTGTCGAGAGTGGCGATATCTTGCTGTTATACAAATCAAATAACAAACGTATCTGAACATAAAGACAATCCACCTGATAAACGATACCCTTCATACGCCGCTGCACGAGCTCTGTTTCGTTTGTCCTGAGACATTTGTACAATTTCAAGGATAGAGCGATGAAGCTAATTTTAAGTCAAACTATTCCGTTTCTTGCTGTGATAAAGCATATCGGTTAACTGTTTCGTTCACGTATATGTATAAACACGAATTCCCTACTCTACAGCCATCTTGCAGATGATGTTCAGTTTACAATTACCCTTTACATCAAGGATACACACAGGACGTTTGCAATGACAATGTAGTATGGAATCGAGTGGAACTTACGCGTACAGACAGTACAGTGACTATGGAATGCTTAACATTAAGCTTAAAGATGTGCAGATTGTTAATTGTTGGTATAAAGAAGGGCGCTAGAAAGGAAGGAAAAGCTATTCCGACAGTATATGTCCGGGTTCGTTGAAAAGGATAAAGAATATTTCATATATATCACGCAAAGAAAAAGCTTAACATACACACATATTTTTGTAACTTTGCTTAATTAATGGAAGATTTTAAATATACTGCAAGTACTCCTCCTTTCCACTAAGCTGCAAATGAAAGGAGATCGCGTCGCAGCTCAACATAATGTTAACACACTCTCGTGCCGGCGAACGGTTAGCACTGTTAAGATGCTGACATTCGAATTACAACAGATTGTGCTTGCGGCCATCACCTTAAAACCCAGACAATCCTACTATAAACACTCAACACACATCAACCCTTTTCCATATAAGAGAAACTCAATCCACAATGGATGTTGTTGTTTAGAAAAGATATCAAAACGAATCAAGCCGCCAAACCGTTTTATAAATGCATGTTACTGCTCCCCCCTCATCACCATCAGTGTATGAATGTAGGTAGAACAAGTATGACTTGGAAGCCAAAGAAAGAACCCGAGAACAAATGTTAGCTAACACACACCACAAACAAATACGATTGTAACTAATCTTTTGACATGCTCATTAGAGACTCAAGCACCATTATACACAATAGATAAGAAACGTAGTAGAACTCTTGTAGCGAAGCGGCATGATTCAGAGGATGTTTTAAAAACGGACACGCGATGCTGCATCAAGTGAAATCAAAGGACAGAGTGTTTAACATTTTATACAATCATTTAGTGATGTTTTGCTGGTCGTTTTTTGTGAGACGCAACCGAATTGTTTGTACAAGTACAAGTAATGTTTGTATCGCGAGACCTTACGCTGCATAACACGGATTTTATAAATATTTTACCATTTCCTGTAATCACACCAATCGAACGCCGGCGCCGCAATTTGTTGTGTCGTGTGGATAATATTTCAGGAAAACAAAATACTTAATTCAAAGACATTACCAACAATATGCACCGGCTTCTTCTTTGCCATTCCATTCGATCGCAAGTAAATTAAAGGCGAAAGGCGAAATGACTCAATTAGTAGAAAAAAGGGAATGCACCCGTGTATCAATGGTCGTAACTATGAAAAGTGTCATGCGTCCTGAACACGTTCTTTACTATCTTGGTGTAACAATTACTGAAGTAGGAGAAAAATGTTAACCTGCGAACAGAGAAACGGAGATTCGTCATAACCCTCATCCAAAGATAACAGTAATAAACAACCAAAGCGTGATTTGAATGTTACGAGTATTTCAACATGAACCATGGCCATTGATTGAACAGTTTCTTTGAAAATCCGAAACATCCAGCAACTCTAACAACGTTTAGTTATCGCCAACATCTCGTTCATTTATTTGAGAACTCAATTTTTATATAAAAACTAAATACCTGGTTTCGGATGAGTAAAGCATATCTTTTCTAGCGGCAGCTCAAGCGGGTTTATGTTGGGATCTGCAAAAAATTGCTTCAAATCTTTCGTAATTAATGTTTTCCGCTTCGATTTCATTGGCAAGCGGAGTGTTTTCAATTTTTCTTGCAACCATAGCAATTCCGTCCGGTACTCGGATTTGGTGCGTTGCAGTACCGTTTCCTAGAACCGAAAAGTAAAAACGCCAGTTATCAATTGTGGACACTGATGAAAAGACCCTTTCCTTCGTACCTCGTAAACCTGCTTCAAGAATTTCCTCGTGGCTTGGTTCATAATCTGTATCGGTTGTCCCATCATCATGTACGATAGATTAAGGTACAACAGCTGAAAGTCAACCCCATGAGCATTTTCGGGTCTCGGGAACTTTTCTGTGTATGCTAGCGATCTCAAAGCAATAGGAAGTTCGTTATTACACGTTTCGCGAAAACCCTTCGAGTCCAGCAGTTCGCTCCAAGAGACGCACTGTATAAACTCTGGCGTGTTTGATAGCTTCTCCAGTTCGCACTTTTCGGAGCGTAGGGCAAAATCGTTTACAAACTGCGCAAATTTGGCTGGCTCTTCTGGTTTGCAGTGCTTCAAGATTTCACCGGGATGTTCCGGTCCATACCTGTGAAAGGCATTATTAAGAGTTTTCATCGTCTCGCCCTTCGAAGGCTGGTTTTCGATTCCCTTTTTCGTGGCCATCTTTGCGTGTTTTCAGGAAATAAACACCCACAGAATATTTCAGATCAATGTTTCCGTATAGGTTCCTGGAAAAGATTTGCACAGAGTTAAGCTTTTCCTAGCAGCATGGATCGTCGCATGATGACTTACGGTAAGTCAGCAGCAGCAGTTGGTGTCGCATCGAGCGCAATTCCATTCGGTGAACGGCAAACTCCTCAGGCTTTGATACCGCGTTGCATTTTTCGTGCTTTCTGATGCGCTTCCGGATATCTGTTTCGAACAGAACAACAACGAAACTAGCGGAAAACTGCAATTATTCTTCCTCTTCTTCAGTGAGGATTTACCCCCCAATTGAATCCAGCTTCCTAAAATAAAGAAATGAACCATTTAGCAAGCCAGTTAGCGTGCGAAATCGAGAATAGGATACAGCAGACTAATGGTGATAAAGTAATTCTCATGATAATTATCGATCTCGTACAACTTTTCAAGATCTTCGTTGCTTCATCCAAAATATCAGTTCTTTTCGAACAACCCTGGCCTTCTCACTATGTTGCTCACTACGGGGCCTGTCCCTTCTCACTAAAGGTTTTGCTGGAGACGAACAACCCATTTTTCAGCTCGAGTTTAACATCATACTTACAGATACGGATGTTCCGGATGTTCTGCGGACGACTGGAAGGAAAAATCGATCGTTAGTGTAACGGATACTACGCAACATAAGAATTTACAACCTTTTTTCGTGGTTCCAAACTCAGGATTCGGCTCTTTTGTTGACTCCAGCGGGGTGGTCAAAATTGTAAAATCACAGTGGGATTTGTTTTGGTTGGTCTTATCCAGCAGTTGCCAGCAATAATCCTGCAATGCGTGCTCACTATTAGGTTGTCTCAAAAGTAATTGCGTGTTTCCATACAGATGGAAATGATGAATTTTGCGGATTCTAGAAGAAACATTTGTTTTACTTATGCCATTATCGACATTTTATACGTTATTGTTTTTGAAGGATACTTAAAAATATTCTTCCCGGCCTTGAAGGACCGACTTGATCCATACGCCGACGATATAGTTGGAAACTATCAAAGATTCCATAGAGAATGATCAACCACTGATCAGATTTCCACTGAGGCAGAAAAGATAGAGAAGATTAAGGTGTTCAGAAGGAACTCGTACACTTTGTTCGTCGATTTTAAGGTTGCCCTCGATTCAAGAGTAAAGTTTCATGTTTCTTGTCGCCATGAAAGCCCGTCGATACTGTCGAAACTGATCAGGCTAGTAAGAGTAATAGGATTGAAGAGAATAATCTAAAAGTTCACCACTTCAGAGTCTCTAGACTCAAGTTGAAGAGTAGGCAAGCCAGCCCATCGCCCAGACACAATCCCTTTTAGTGGTAGCAAAATGGCTTGAGTGTTTTCAATGCACTGATGGATTGCAACGTTGGTCTGATCAGTCTCAACGGCATCCCAGAAGCTCTCATGGCGTCCTATTACCCTATTTGCCAATCATAACAGGCTTAACAGTTATTATTTTCTTTTAAAATGCATCTTTCCTTCGTCTCCTTTCTCATCGCTACTAGAACATGCATAATGGAGAACATCTGATCAGTGAAGGAACTTTCTCCACGCAAGCTTCTCTGATAGGTTTCCGTCCAACTAACTCGTCGGCATAAGGCTAATGCCGATTCCAAGCCGTAATACTCCTATATTTTTTGCAGTTCAATATTGATCTTCTTTTATGAATATGAGATTTATTATATTTGTGTGCTAATCACTGGAGATATTCTCGCTAGCCATATCCTTGCAATCTCTTGATGAATCTGCTGTTCTAGAAGCGTTCCTCGGTTCCAGGGATCTTAATTTTTTTTTACCCATCGGCTGGCCTCTCGTGTTTCATCGAGAAGATAAAACCAACAGTGCATGTTACCTAATAATGAATCGAAGTAATTTAATTGCTTGTACCATTCAAAGAAAAATGAAAATCCTAGTGCTGCTATTTTTATTTCGCGCAGTGCGATCGATTATCCTTTACAACCGATCCAGTCTCGATGGTCTTCGAAACACGTGGCTCTGAAAACATGTAGCCCCCGCATAAGGACACGTTAGCATTTTGTTCATTAAATCCATCAGTTACTTATGCATCCTTCACGTTTAGACATTTTAGGTACTAAAAAAACATAGATTTGCAAATTGAGTCAATTATAGTTACTAAGAAAATTCACTTAGTCAAACCCTTTGAAAGTTTATCGTAGGTCAATTGCGGGAAACAGATAACCAGCATACGCCGGCGTTTAGGATTTCCCGCCCTATTACTCATCATCACACTCAACGCTCGTCTCAGAAAGCAAGAACATTCGCACAAACACATGAAAGAAACTTGTTTCGAAAGCTGTTGGGGATCGCGGGTTCAGTGTCGGTTGAGATTTGACCGCGAGCGCCAATAACTTTACGCCGGTGCGTAGTGGGCTCGCACATAAAGCTGCGTGAAGAATATTAAGTGATTCAAGTGTCGTGTCCAAAACTGTTAATTCGTATAATGGCAAGCAACCCCGGGCCAGAAGCGGCCTCACCGGTGCCAGAATCAGTGGCCGCTGCATTGATGCGAATTCATCCTCGGTATAACAACTTCCAACAGAACAATTCCATGCCACACGAAACGCAAGCACTTGGGGCAAGATACCACCAGAGTTCTGAAAACTCTAGCACACCCGGTAATCATCAGAATGGCGTGCTTCCGAATGGCGGCAATGCTCAAACCGGCACCGTGCAGCCGGCAGCTACGAGCATCATCAACCTGACGAATTCTAGCGACGTTGTCATTGGCCCAATGACACAGTACCAAGGAGCCGTTACAATCTATCAGTACATGGATGCGACGGTGGAAGCTGGCCGAATTGCGAGTAAGTTCCCGGCTACGTTTAGTACCATCAGTACGTATTAATTTGATGCAAATGACGATGATTCGGTGCTTTGCCATTGTCGTTGAGAAAATACACACCTCCACCGACTGAAAGGGTTGGCAGATAAGAAGTATGCGATTCTGGGAATGGAATGTGGGGAAGTACTTGCATTACATAACGCGTCAGTACTGCTACAATCCATATAATCAGCTAAGCGGCTAGTCTCGGTAGCAGTAAACATGGATTAGTGCATCATGTTGCTTACACGCCATGTAGTTTAAAGCATACCCTGTTCACGTGAAGTTTAGCTTGTATGAATTCACCGGTTCAACCGGTTTTCGGTTGTTCATTCGATATTATTATTTTTTACGATATAACAACTCAAAGTGAAGAATTCATGTTTTAAAAAGGCCGTATCACCGCCTTTCAGATCGCTCCGCGTACACATTGCCGTGATGTGCGATCGTTGACTAGAGATGTTTACGGTTTAACTCGCAGTCAAACAAACACCAACGTGTGCCTGTAGCATCTCCTACCAGACCCGATACTTAACCATTCATATGGGGGCCCACTACCATGATGGAGCTCGCTGTTGGATAAGTCCGCGGACCGAACAGGTCTACCACCGCTGGCCAGACAAACAAACCGTCGCTCAGTTCACGGGTGGAAATTCCGCGTGTTGGACCACCTCAGTCAGTCACTCGGTTCGAATCTACAGCGACGAATATATGCGCATCATTGGTTTGCGCGATTATTGTGTGTCTTCTCCAGTTCCTCCGATAGCTAATCCACCTACGGGAACCATGCGTATCCACGAGCGATGACCTCGCGCTCGCGATCGTGCTAATTGAATTTAAATTCGTCAAGACCTCGTGCATAAAACGGGCGACTTTGAGCGATTATCCGTGTCCTGCTGGTGGTGGTGGTGGTGGAGTGTAGTGGGGCTACGCCAAATCAGACGGCATCGCGGCACGTGCCGAGGAACATGGCAAAAGTGTCCCACTTCCACCGATGGAACGGTTCCATGTGAAAGAAAGTGCTGCACTGTATGTGCTGAATAGTTTGTGACTTGCTTTTGATGGGGACAATACACTACTCTGACGTCCCTTTAGTGTTCTTCGAGCGAAGCGAGTGATAGTTTCCTGTAGTGTAGATTTGTGATTCGCGAATATCGAGGAGAGAGTGTCGATTCCGCGATACCACAGTACCCGGTGATACGATACAAAGATCAGCTTTTCATTAATCCCCCCGCTGATCGGTGAGACGGAACGATGAAATTGTTACTGAAAATACACAACAAAGAACGCAATCTGGCCACGTCGGCCTCCTCAACGACAGTGAATCTGTTCCAGCGGAAGCGTAAATATTACCACCGTAGGATCTCGAAAACCGCTTCCTGTCCCGAGCCTGTCCTGTCCACGGCGAGTTCTAGCCCTGCCCAACAAGCTAGCCAACCACTATCCTCTATTGCGTCCTCGTCGCCATCGTCATCGTCGTCATCATCAGCGACGGTAGCAGCCGCACAATCCGCTAGTATCGCATCATTCCGTGGTTGCTCCAGCTTCGAAGCGGAAGTGACGAATTACGAATACGGTGCGTCATCCGCCCTCATTTACGACGGCACCGGAGGCAGTTATCTGGACGCAGCACCCTGTTCTACCACTGCGGAGCGGTGGCCACTGTTGCATCGTAACTCGCCACTGCGGTCATCGTCACGCAGCTACCCTGGCAGTGTCCGATGTGTGTGAAATATGCAACGAAGAAATATGTTTAAGAGAAAATGATGCCATCATTCCACTGCTCTCGATACTTTAGTGACTGTTTGTAATCTTGCACCGCCACTGCTATCTAGGTCTGGAAAAGTTACGCCAGTAACGGGGTGGTAGTTGCGGGAGCGTCTGGTTGTGTTTATTTGTTCGGCTATTTTTGAACCATCCAGCGATGCTCTCTTATGCGAGCATTCAATCTTGGGTCATCTGAGAATGATGTTTATCTGCAACGCAACACCACTAATCTGCTCTCTGTCTCTGTTATGCCGTATCATTCTGCCGAGATTTTTAACGAGAACAATTTTGAGCATAGTGTGTTTCAATTCAACGCTCAATTCTCGTGCTGAGAATATCGTATTATTAATATCACTTAAAAGCAAAACACTTATTGAGGGAATGTTAAATATGTTCCATCACATGCCATACTCGTGATCGCAACTGCATAGTTCTTTAAATTGGATCAACTACTAAAGACCGGAAGACGGCCTGCTTGTATTCATCGCTAGCGATCACGTTCAATTGAGTAAACTGCATAAAATTACAGGCAATCCAAGGATGCTTCCTTGTGAAATGAAATTAACAAAGGTTTTGCAAAGGAGCTTCTCTTGCAAGGATAGTATCTTAGCTCATGTGAACGGCGCGGCGTGTGGCGGCACTCGATTCTAGGCTGCTGTCACCAGTCAGAAGGACTCTGACGCTAAAAATACCTATCCTAACTGCACGCTTCTCTCCCTACCACGACCACGGCGCTATCTATGGAGCCTGGAAGCTCCTTGCGCTAGATAGTTGCTCGGCTAGGCCCACTGGTGTCCGAGTAGAGATACCTCGGAAAGGTCTCTTGGTCAGATCAGTAGGCTGAGCTTGCACGTGGTTGACCCAGTGTGAGAGCTGGGGTCTCCGAAGCTTACCTTGCTTCGCACGGCGCAAAGTGTCAGAACACTTTCCCGTGGCTGGATCTCGCGGCGAACTCCTAGAAGCGGAACGAATTAAAACGCGACGACTGTTCGTTTCAACTGTTAACACCCGACTCTTAGATTTTATTGCTAAACCAATATTTATAACCTATGATTTACACTATTTTCACTGACTTAAGCTAAAAGGGTTTTATATAATGAGAATGCCTCTTTGCCCGAAGGAAATAGCTTCCCCGACCATATCTCCATCCTTCTCTCTATCTCTTGCTATCGTCACCTCGTGACCCATCTTTATATGGTCGACCACCGCTTCTCGCCTGATGCAATAGTTGTTTTCGCTTACTGGTTCTGGAGTCGGGGTGCGCGAGTGTTATTTGTTTATCTTAAACTGTCCTCATTAATGGCTGTGGCGCGACGGCAACTTCTCCCTCCCTTCGTCAAGCGATCGTCCGTCTAGTTTTGGGACGCCGCGCGGCCACTTGGTAACAAATCGGTTTTTTTCCAAAACAATCAATGGTGCGATCAATCGTCGATCAGCACTCCACTCGGTTCCTCGTCATGGACTCCAAACCATCAGCGAGCGTTTCGGCCCTACTGCCATTAGTACGCTGCAAGCGAATTGCATAAATCGTGGCGGTTAAGTGTTTTCGTCGCGGGTCGTACCGAAAGGTAAATCAGAAGCGCCCGAAAGCAAGGCTAGGTCGGTGGTGGAGAGCGGTCGGGCCGCTTCACATGCTTATCTGTACAAAGCCATCGCTCAATCCGCTCGATTGATTGTGTATTCGACACAAGAGTTTAAGAGCTGCTTCGTCGTGTCGAGTCTTGAGCTGCATATTAAAAAGATGCGTGCGTTAGACCTTCCAACGGCGGCCCTTGACAAAGGCAGATAACCCGTTTATTACAATCCTGTGCTTGCGCTTAATTGCTCCCCGGGGCCATTGGAGGATTTTTTGACACAAAGCATCATCCTGGGTCTACGCTGAAGAGCTGAACGATACTGAATGTTGTTACCTCTTTCACCCATATTCCATCACTGCAGCTGGGCGCAACAACCAGAACCGAGGTTTACCGTCATCGGGACCATCAACGCTGCGCCAGGAACGCTACTTCATTTACGGTGCTCTGATATTCTTCGCCATCGTTGGATTCTCGTCCGCGATCTACTTCATCGTCAACCAGGCCCGGAATCCGAGTGAACTCAAACCACCGCAGGACATTATCTTTGGACCTAACTACGATCCCCGAACGAGTAAGTGTGGTGTGATAATGCCCATACCGCGGCTTCAGTTCACCATCCTTCAATAACACCAGTAGATTGATCCATTCGCAGTACCGACCCTCGGCAATAGCCACATGATCATAGACCGTAGCAACTGGGGCTCGCAGGAAAACGTCAAGGCACCGCTCCAGCTGGAGCGTCCGGTTTCATACGTTATCATAACACATGTTGGCTTAGCTTCCAAGCCCTGTACCGATGTGTACCAATGTTCAAACAAGATGCGAGTTCTTCAGGATGCTGCTATCGGTGAACGGCATTTGCCCGATCTGCCAAGTAATTTTTATGTGAGTTAACATGGCTCTTACCTGGTCCTACCTTACAGTGACCCCTTTTCCCTTACTCCACAGATCGGTGCAGACGGAAATGTCTACGTTGGGCGTGGCTGGAGCATAGCGAACTCGTACCACAATCGAACGGTATCAGTTTGCTTTCTAGGAGACTATAATCGCTACGAACCGGCTGATGAACAGATCTCTGCCCTGCAACACCTTCTCACTTACGGTGTGGTACAGGATGTACTGGACAAGAGCTACAAGATCGTTGGTCGAAGACAGGTTAATAGGCACCCCTCTCATGTGTGATACATGATCGCTAAAAACTAAAAATGTATTTTTTAAACTTGTAGACAAAACAAACAACCAGCCCTGGAGACAAATTGTACCCTAAAATCATGCAGCTTGCAAGGTGGAATCCATGCGGCACAGAAGGTTACAAGCACTGTGGAGCAGAACTCGGTTATCCGACGCTATGGGATGAGGAAGCGATCCATAATGAGCGTATTGGAATCAAACCTCATTTCATCCATCAACGTGTCGTGAACGAAGAAGAATAAATGCTGGCGATATTGGCCGCTGCCTGTCTTTGCGATTGGATTTCAAAAGAAAAATTGGACTCAAATTTGTCTAGTCATAGGGATCGTGATGTATATAATTGTAAAATTACTAATAGGCCATTCTCGCAATAAATATTGATATTGATAAATGTAGAAACAGCTCCTGCGTGAAACCAATTTATTCTCACGATCTTTCGGACGATATCTTGATAGCGAAAGAGTATACCAAGCACATCTTCAAATCAATTGCCAACTATTTGTATTCCAGATGGATCCAACAACCAAAATAATCTGGAGTTACCTAACGGCGCTAGTAGCAGCCCCTGTGAACGATGCATCTTGTATAATGTTATAGTGCTGCTTATCATCTTTGGTTTGTCCATTCTGTTTTATGTCATCTACTCCTCAACACCATCCGACAGTGAACGGCAACCAAGTAATATTTTGTTCGGAAACAATTATTTTTCAAACTCCAGTAAGTAGCGCTACCAGCACAAAACGAATTGATCCTATTGTCTTGATTGATTGAAAACTTTCACATTTTTCGCTCACATTTTTAGTACCAAATTTAGGTAACGGACACATGTTGATGGGACGCAAAAACTGGGGAGCACAGCAGGGTGTGCAGGGTCCGTTTAAGCTGGAACCGCCAATTCCTTACGTACTGATCACGCATATCGGAGTGCATTCGAAGAACTGCACAAATGTCCACACTTGCTCCATCATGATGAGAACGCTACAAGATGCTGCCATAGCCGAGAAGTATCTGTCTGATATTCAAAGTAACTTCTATGTATGGTCCACTGAATACCATTAATCGACATGAGTCTCATTGGAAATCTACCATTGAATTCTAAACAGCTCGGAGGTGATGGTAATGTGTACGTTGGTCGCGGCTGGGATAGAGCGAATGCGTACGCCAACAAATCGGTGGCCGTTTGTTTTATGGGCGATTATGGTCGCTACGAACCCAATGAGCTTCAGTTCTCAGCCCTCGATCATCTGCTAACTTATGGTGAAACGCACGATCTGTTGGCCAAGGACTATCGGATTGTTGCCCACAGACAGGTAAGAGTCGGCTGCAATCATCGATCGTCGATTGCTGAGCTAACTCATTCCACACTTTTCCAGACGAAACGCACTCGCAGTCCGGGCATCAAACTGTACGAAAAAGTGATCCAGCTTCCACGATGGAACCCATGCGGAACCCCAGGTTACGAACTATGCGGAACTGAAGTTGGTCTACCAACCGTGTGGGATCAAGAAAACAATAAACCTTTAGATACCTCGAGCATCGACAACAGTACTTCCACGGAAGCAATGACTGTAACTGTAGCATCCAACAAAGAGTGAATAAGAAATCGATTAAACTGAACTTTCTAATTATTATTCCTAGTAAATGTACAGTTTTTCCCCTCGCTTTAAGTTTAATAAAGGTAAATCAATATAACTATTTTGTGATGTTCCATGCCAAACATTCATGATGGCCTATCAAAGAGTAAATACATGTGTCTCAAGATCAGCCCGAGAGACGGAGCCTGCCAATGATACGCAGTACTCGTGCAACCTCTACGTGACGTGTGTCGATTCTTCAAACACCACTTTAGTGGCTATTTGCGCACAGCTCTTATCATCCGGACGAATGTATGTTAGTCGAGTTGCATGTTTTCTGCTACACGGAATTATGCTACTCAAGTGAATGCCATCAATAGCAATCTCGTTCACAAATTTGAATTAGGGAATATTTTTGCCAAAGTAGTGACCAATTGAAATGTATGACCGAAATGCGAGCCACGTGCCACGTATGCGTATGTTAATATCGTTTAGCAAATGTCACTCGAAATCTTATCTGCGCTAAACAAACGAGTTAGTTGTCGTGTGAGAGCTATGGTGCATCCATCCATTGCTTCCGAGCCTGCAACTTTTCGCCAATATTGTATGTAAATACGAGGGCCGGAAGAGTTGCCGATTCTATCTTGTTTACGCGCTTCGATGCTGCATGATAACGTGAACGGTATGCCGCACGCGATAATATGAACTACGATAGCAGGCAAAGGGGAAATGGATCCATTCATCCCTTTCATTAGGAGTAACCAATCGACAACCATTTTGCAATCGGTTACGAGAAACAGCGCCGGTAACTGACATGCAGTTATCGGTGCCTGTGGTGGCATTCACTGTGTTATCAGTGAAGAGTGTCCTGATTGAAATTAATTGTAGATTTCAAACAAGTGAAAACCGTTCCGCGATAACGACAGCCACACATAACACTATACGCAGGTGAGATGTGGAGCGGCATCCGAAGATTGTGAAATTGGGCAAACCATTAAAATGAAAACGAATACTGATCCTTTGGAGAAATTATCAATTGGAAGTGTTTTTCTCTATTTGCTATCAAAATATCTGAAAGAACTACAGGCAAGGTAAATTTTATGCTAAACGAAAATTATCTTTGAGATAATCGTACATAATGTGTATAGTCCACGCAACAATGTTTAGTGCACTTGCACTCAAACTGTACAAGACTAGTGACAAAAAATAAATAGTAAAATCGAGAAAATGAATGTGAATAAGAGGAATTTTAAATATTAAAAAAAAGTCAAATAAAACTCGATGTACCATCAGTGAGTGAGAGCCTCAGAATTTACCTAGTCATCCCCTTTCGTTACGACTGGAGGATGATCGTATAATTCCAATACCCTTCCGTCGTGAGGCATAAAATACGCAATCTTCTCGGCTAGTGACGAACTCCAGTCGGGACCAATACGTGAGCATCGTTGTTGTATTGTGCGGAGCGCAAACGTGCCGCCGATACGCTCAACATCCCCCATGATGATAGTAGTTAATGGATCGTGGGCTGGAACGCCTCGTGTCGTGTGATCGTCACCGATTCCTCCGTGCCACATCTCCGTGCCCTCATCAATCGTTGTGCCTCGCTTCGCTATCGTTCGTTTTCGAAGCATTTCGTTTGTTTGGTAGTCGCAGCCTGCACAGACATCACGGAGACAAAGTTGAGGAAATTATCGTGCGCAATATCTAGTGCTGTGACAGAGGGAAGGAGTTTTAGTTAGTTTCGTTGCTGGAGCTGGAGTGTTTGTTCAAGTTCATGCACTCGTTCGGCGGGGTCGTTCCAGTACCGGTTGTAATGTGCATCGTGATACGGAAGAAGGAGCTTAGCACGGATCCACATCATAAAGGGACCTCCTCCACCTCCTCGTCACTATTTACGCAACGCAAGTGTTGAGAGGAGTTGGTGACGATTGTTGAGATTAACAAAGTTGTGGTGGTGGTGCTGGACGATTCGCATGAAAAAAGCAACAGGTTTTTACACCAAACACCACTACGAACAGTTTGAATGTGGGGTTTGGGTGGGTACGGAATCTTTATGCAACGCGAACCGCAACACAAAGCGGCACACGCATGATCGTTTGGCGCGTTCGTAGTTTGTGAACCAGCAGAACATTATCTTATTAGCGTGTTTGGTGCAAAGCCTGCATTGAGCTTGAATTATCTGATTCAAAAGTTAATGATCACAAGCGTTGTTTGGAATTATTTCCTCTAATAATTCCTAATTGTTTGTCCGTCTACAAACTGGTGAGTGCATTCTTTTTAAAATATTATTTCAAACAAATATGTCATGCTTCACATTCGACAACTACCAATTGCAGACAATCTATGACTTTTCAAACTTATATCACTAGTTTTTTTCTGTTAAAAATAATCTCCAATGGTGCACTTCAGCCTTATTCAAGATAGGAACAGGAGCTGAGCTGAGCAGAGGGAGAGAGAAGAAGAGAAAGCCAAATAGAAACATAACATACATTTGTTGACTCTTATCAGTGCTCGCTATGTAGAGATGACCTCAGAGTACAGTACTGGGACTTAACTTTGATTTCAAATGGTCTAATGGCCGAAAGCAAAGAACATTTACAGGCATTTCAAATTATAGGAATGACCATATTTTTTAACGATAGTGAATGCATTTGAAAGTAACATTGAAAATGAATACTATACTCGACGCCTACTGTGAGCAACGGATTATTTCTACTTGCTTCTCTCATCTGACACTATCGCAGGCGCATCCTTCTCTGGCTGATAACGAAACTGGACTGCCAGTCTTCAAAATGCTTCTATAGATAGGCAGCGAGCGCTATCCGCTGAAGTAACTCTCAACTAATTACCCAACAGTACACACGGCCATACGATGGCGAAAGTGAAGGTTCAGGAAACAGACAATCAAGTGACACCCTCATCTGATGGGACCACAGAAACACAGCCGGCTTCCACAGATGTTGATGTTGCGCTTGAAAGCAATGCAGGAACCGCTTGTGCCATGACCAACACCACCGATAGCACGAGAGGCAGTCTGTCGAATGTCTCTACGACGTCCAACAACAAACATTCAAACATCGTTGACGATGATTCGAGTGCATTTGATAGTAGCAGTGACTCGGAGTGTAGCTCGGAATGTGACGACAAGTCAATTAAACGAGTTATCGATCGAATACCGAAAGAGCTCAGAGCGGGTGAATGCGAGATCCGCGATGGGGCCCTCAAAATTGGGCCACAGGCGATCAATTCGGTCGCCTCATCAATGCGACCACCGCCGACCATTGGCTCAATAGCCCTGCAAAACTCTTCCGACATTACGTTCGGCAACAAAACGTACATCAAGGGGCAGGTTGTGATTAAAAACATCTACAAGGATCGACAGAACGGCCACACCAATGGGGCATATGAAAACGACGCTTGCGAGATTGATCCCGACAACTCCACCAAAAAAGGTACTTCTGGTGGTGGTGGTGATGGGGAAGCCGATACCACTTATCGTAATTACTATCAGCTCATGCGTTTCTTTTTCGTTTTCTTTCCATCAGATCCTTCAACATTGTCACCTTCTCAGCCCAAATCCTGGCAGTCTAATCTTAAGGCAATCATTAAGGATAAACCATTGCTCAGTTCGTTCTTGGTCATACTACTGATCTGCTTCCTATGTGCCGTAATTGCGATCATTTGCGTCCTCGCTGCCACAGGTAAAACCATGTTTAGGCCTACCATTGGCGACGGAGATGATGATCGTCTTAATGTCCCGCCGAACAAGGACATAGGTATAGCATGTTTTGCACCACTATTTATGGCGTCTCCTGGATAACAGACACAGAGAAAATGCTTTAAAGTCTGCGGAGTTTGTGTAGCACTTACTAAACATCTACTTCCGATGCCTTCCATTCGCAGAGGATGATCTCTTCCCTGATCCTAAACCACTGCGGCTAGTAACACGAACCGAGTGGTTGGCGCAGCCTCCAAGGGAAGAGCTTACCGATCTGAAGCTGCCGGTTAACAATGTGATCATTGCGCATACAGCTACCGAGGGTTGTACAACTCAGGTAAGATTAAATGATGATCAAAACATATCCATGGGATCTTCAATCGTCATATTATCTGTATTTACTGTAAATTATTGTAAAAAAACCATGAACCGAACACCATCAATTGTTTTATCGGTTTAAGCAGTGATTCTGGAAGTGCCGAGGAATACGCCATGCTGTGTCTAATAAACCGGGCAAAGTGGTATGATCATAAGAGTGTTTCATAATTCACGCTACAATCACGTCAGTTGTCTTGTGTTCTCTCTGTCACCATATTCTGTGTATCGTGTGATGTTCCAGCATGTGAAAAGCCTATCCATCGCACAAACCGGCGACGACCCGATTCAACGAGGATATGTAAAAGTGGCCAAAGCGTGTAATACTCGCAGACCGACCGTTGCACAACAATTCACACAACTGCCAACACTGTAACACTGCTTTCTATCACTCCTCACATGGTCACAAGTCCAAGTTACATTAATTTGAAACAGATCGTGTCTGTTATCATACATTATCACGCAAACATCAAGTATGTATTATCTTATGCCTCGCCATACACATCACTTCGGTGGCTACTGATCACAATTACAACATTCTACACATCCCTTTAACAATAATTGGAAAATCACTATCACATTCTTCCTTTTCTCTCTATTACACTCGTCCTCTTAGCAAAGTTGCATGGCGAGAGCTCGATTCATACAAAATTTACACTATAACCAAGGCTTCGGTGACATCGGTTACAATTTCCTAGTAGGTGGTGATGGCCAAATTTACGAAGGTCGAGGGTGGAACAAACAGGGAGCTCACACAAGAGGTACGTTTTGCCACGGAATGGAAACAGAGCCATAGATCGGGTTTAGAATGATGACCCAAGTATTCTGTTCTTGGTTTAACAGGATACAATGGTATCAGCCAAGGGATTGCATTCATAGGAAATTACGAAACCATTGACCGGCCGGAAGAAGCACAAATAGAGCAACTGGTCATGCTACTGCGTAACGGAACCGAGTCCGGTAAACTGGCCCAAAACTACAAATTGTACGGAGCCCTGCAGCTGAAAGCAACATTAAGTCCGGGACAATATCTGATGGAAAAACTGGCGCAACTGCCGCACTTTAGTCTGGAGATACCACCAACTTAATGCATTCGGCAAAAAGTGGCGCCAAAAGACTGACTTCACAGGAAAACTAGTGCAATAATAGTGATTAGGTTAATGGGAAAATCTACAAAAACGATCTAGAAAAGGGAATATCACATGGGTAGCATTAAGCTAAAGATAGCAATCAATTATGGGAAGAACAATTGCCGCTAAACCGTGTTTGGTACCTCATCCGAAAGATCACAACTGACTTTCCGACGGAAATGTAACCAGAGCCCAACAGTTCCGTGATACCATTGTTAATAACCCACTTCCCAATCTTTTCAGGCAGCATGTGTTCTAAGGGTCCGTCTCTTGCAGGAGTATCATATGGACGGCAAGAACTATGATGATATTACATACAACTTCCTGATAGGGGGTGATGCGAAAATCTATGAAGGACGAGGATGGCACAAAGTTGGAGCCCATACACAGGGTAGAGCGTAACCGATACCAGGGGGCAGCGTAGACCAACAATTTCACTAAAACCAGCAATCTGTTTTTATAGGATACAACTCCAAAAGCATCGGTATCGCATTTATCGGAAACTATGAATACGTGGATAAGCCGACGGATAAGCAAATGATATCATTGGGGCGTTTGCTAGAGCACGGAGTGGCGGAAAGAAGTGTATCCAGCAACTACAAAGTGTTCGCCTCAGAGCACCTGGAAGCGGAAGCAAAGACTGGGAAATGGTTGGTGGAAGCGCTGCAAAAACTTCCGGAATTTGTCAACAAAACAGACATCGATCAGGCACTACCAAGTTTACAAGGCTATTAGGTTAGTGGCTCCGTGGTTCGGCTTAATACAAGATTTATTTAAAACAAAAAAACTGTGAAGTTATTTAGTTTGTTCCGTTCAACTGGTGGCTAGGCATAAGATGCATCCTGTTTAAACATCGTATTTTTACCCCCTGAACATCTATTTTTCTTTCACAGTCAAAATGTATGTTCCAAGTTAAATTGATACAAGACTTTCACATCATGCCAGAATCGAGAAACTTTTCCGATATCGCGTACCAATTTCTGGTCGGTGGGGACGGTAATGGATACGAGGGACGAGGATGGACCAAACAAGGAGCGCATACAAAAGGTAGAAGCGGTTAAGCTGCCGGCTACCGGTAGTGGGCTTAGATAAGGATAACGAACTTTTTTCTTTCGCTTTTCGGCAGGTTTTAATGTGGACAGCATCTGCATAGCATTCGTGGGCACGTTCATTAAGTATAAACCACCGATCGCTCAACTGAGTGCGGCGCAGCAGCTGATAAAGATGGGACTTGATAACAATTATATAGCTCAGAACTACAGCTTGTACGGCCACCGACAGCTTGCCCCCTTCGAGAGCCCCGGTCAGGCGCTGTACGATATCATCAAAACATGGCCTCACTGGTCGGACAAGCTGGGTAGCAACCATTGGACGCCGGAACCGGAGCCCGCCGATCCGGAAGGTTCGAAGAGAAGAAAAAGGAATGCCATCGTTGTTGACCCTTGACCTCAAAGACTATCTTCTGTGATCAAATAAATTCGAATAAAAGCTAACGGTAATTAGCTGTATGTGTTCCGGTGTACCGGTGTCGATCGAAAAATCGAAACATTTCAATTTATTTGTAGTTGGAGAAGCTTCAGAAAAAAAGCGGGCACAACATAAATCACGCAATAGATACCCCCCTAAATTAGACATCGTTTCATCACTTCCTGAACAACAACAGCGCTTCCGGGTTAGTGTATGTAGAGATAAGGATAAAGTGCATCTCACAGTGATTCCATAGACCGCCCCCGGGTCTGCCTAGTGACCGTACTTCTGGAATTCCCATTCCCTGTTGTCGAGCGGGCATACCTGGCGGGTTTTGAGCCAGCGCGAAATGCAGTGGAAGTGGAACGCATGATTGCAGACGCCCCAGGCAACGGTGCACTCCTCGCTGGTGGCCGACGCCTGATTCGCTTGGCACTCGATGCACAGGTCCATGATGTGATTCCGGCAAATGGCGCAGTTGTCCACGACGATATCCCACGCCCAGAGCGCTACCGCGTTCCACTTCTTGACCTCGAACCGCTTCCGTTCACCGCGACTGCTGCTGGAGGTCGGGGCCTCGAACTCTTCCTCGTCAATGTCCATATCGATGGGTGATTTGATTTGAGATTTCTGCAGTCCGTACACTCCGCTGCAACCGACGATAGATGAAAACCAGTTATGCGATGCAGAATGAAACGGCAATTTCTGCGAAACAAAGGAAATCCTTGCGGATCAAAATGAACTTACGATTCGGCGGAGGTTTGCTTTTTTTTCCCGAAGCCCCAGTTGTCACTCGCGTTCGCCGCTTTTCGCCCCTTTTTCGCCCCGAGTGTCGGCGAATCGAGCGAAATTGTTGTTGTTGGAGGCGGCAAAAAAAAAACAAAAGTTGTTTATCGCAAAAAAACATTAATTTCTTGGGCAGAATTTAGGGAAATCGATTGGATAGCAAGTATTGCAGCTCTTAGTAATGGCCGTCAACATGTACGGGTAGGTATTGACCACCGCGGCAAGTGCAGGGGTTCTGTTTTCAAGGCAAATTTCATTGCAGCCCGATGCCCAACCATCCACCGACCAATCCGAACCCGATGGACTTGATCGCCATCAAGGATATCTATCCGGGTTTGAAGAACATCAACGTTATCTTCATCATCCTGGAAATCGGCCCCGTAACACTGACGAAGGAAAACCGAGAAGTGCGCACCTTCAAGGTAGCGGACCAGAGTGCTGCGATAAACGTGTCGATTTGGGACGAACCCGGAAAACAGCTATCACCGGGGGACATTGTGCGGCTGACGAAAGGATACGCCGCTATTTGGCGACAGTGTTTAACGCTGTACTCGGGGAAGAACGGCGAAATAGTTCGGTTGGGAGATTTTTGCTACAACTTTAACGAGATGCTTAACATGAGCGAACCGAACCCAAATCTCAATCCCTCGATGCCACAACCGATCCTCAACAATGGAACCGGCACCGGTCCCAACGGTGGCGGTGCTAACAACAATGGCACGGGAAAGTCGATCGGATCGGCCGCCAAACCTATGCCCAACAGTGGATCCTTGCATCCCGGCGGACCTGGAGGTGGTGGTGGTGGGCAGCCACAACCGAAACCACACTCTGCCACCACTCGCTATTCCGTTGCGGCCGCAGCGGCAGCGGCATCCACCACACCCCCCGCGCCTAGCATAATGAAACCATCACAAAAGAATTCCCCGCGTGCGGGACGGAACAACCAGGGAAAAGGCGGCGCCGTGAAGAACGATCGGAGATAACAGTTAGCTAATCAGCAGGTGGATGAGCTGCCGGTTGGCGATGGATTTAGTCTGAAGTGCATCGAATAGTGTGATGGCGCAGGGTTTGTGAGAGTCCTCTTGGCCAACGGTCGATGTACGGTACATTCGAGGGAAAATAGAAGAGGAAATCTGCGGACATTCCTTCTGGGAAGAGACCATCATTGATACGACAACGACACGATAAAGAACCGGAACAAGCCGGAAGACGACCGGTAGCGGAAATGGGCTGGAAATACGGAAAATATCTCGATATCAACCGGGACTAGCTCAGTTGGGGTGGGAAGAGGTCAGTGGTTGTAGAACTAACGGATAAATAAAATATAGATATTTGCCTTCGAAGGGAAGCATACCGGGCTTGATTTTTTAATTGAATAAGCAAAAAATGAGCATTTTTAATGAAATAAGCAAAAAAAAAGTTTGAAACCGGCTACTTCCGGATACCCTCGGATATTCCCGGCTAGCCCTGGCTACAGTGCGTGAAATGAGCCCCTCTTCACGGATTTTGTAAACAATCCCTCTCGAACAGCGAAAAGTGCGGCTCGTAAATCTGTTTTTTCTGCGGATATTTGCATCGAGACAAGGTATGTACCATTTATAAATCAAGCAAAAGGATTCCTCCTGGTGATTGTGAAGCGGATGTCCGTGCATTGTGGCCAGATTAAGGAAAAAGGAGGTGATTGTTCGAAATCACGCAATTCCATACGAGAATTGTCAAACAGGCCTCTCGCTTTCGAGGCGGAACATCTTGTGAATTGAATCGTGAATTAGTGAATAAAACAGAAACAAAATCAATCAGGAATCAGGTTGCAATGGATTCGAAAATGTGTGTCCTTTTGAGGAAAACCGCCAGGAGAGGCACAAAAAACAGCGAATTCCAAACAACCGCGAATTCAAGCGAGCGGCCCACTGACACACTTTGCACCACTGTCGGTGCTAGTTGCCGGAAATAGCAACTGAACGAGGTCCATGCTCGATAGATTTGCCAATTCCAAGTTGTTTGGGTTTTTTGGGTGAACTGTCAAAAGTGGGTGGGTGGGCGGACGGGCAGGAGTGGGGAATGTGTGGACAAGTGCGGCCAAGAGCGCTAGGGATGATAATCTGTGAACAAAGATCCCGGCGTTGATTTTGAAGTGATTGACTGGCAATAATCCCGTGTTCTCCGTAGTGATGTGGCATTAAGCACCTCGTGTGATCCGTGGCCAGCAACAGGCATGACGAATCCCGTGACGTACAACCTGCGAGAAGAATGCTGCATCGGTCTCCTTGCGAGAAATCTGTTGGAAAAACAACGTTTAATCCGGCGCCGAGGGCAGTAACATCCTGTTCTACTGCACACCATCGGTATCGGAACGGCTGCACCATTCCGAGCGCTATCCTTCAGCCCGCAGTGATAAGCACCCGAACCCGAATCTCACAAACCGCCGGGCCTGTCGTAGCGCAACCTTTGCACCGGACGGCTAGCATAAGCACTGTTTCGACGTTATCGTAATTCGTTCCAAAATGCGCTCGTTAATATCATATCTGGCAAGCGGCATGGGCGGCGTAGACGGTACACAGTTCCTGAAGCTGTCGAGCGCTCTGTTCTACGGTCTATCGTCGTTCCTCATCACGGTCGTTAATAAGGCCGTCCTGACCAGTTATCGGTTTCCCTCGTTTCTGGTGCTCAGCCTTGGTCAGCTCACAGCCAGCATCGTAGTACTGTTCGTTGCCAAGCGACTCGGCATCGTCAAGTATCCAGATTTCAGCCTCGACATTGCGCGGCGGATATTCCCCCTGCCGTTGATTTATCTTGGCAACATGATGTTCGGACTGGGTGGAACACAAGCGCTCAGCCTTCCCATGTTTGCGGCGCTTCGGCGATTTTCCATTCTTATGACCATGCTCCTCGAGCTTGCCGTGCTCGGTATCCGGCCCTCGTTCTCAGTCAAAGTAAGCGTTGTGGCGATGATCGGCGGAGCTATATTGGCGGCGGTCGATGATCTGTCCTTCAACATGCACGGCTACCTGTACGTGATGATCACTAACGCACTGTCGGCGGCCAACGGTGTGTACATGAAGAAGAAACTCGACACAGCCGACATGGGCAAGTACGGGCTCATGTACTACAACTCGCTCTTCATGATGCTTCCCGCGATCCTGGGCACGTGGCTAGTGGGCGATCTCGAACGAGCCTGGCTGTACGAAGGATGGGGTGATCCACTGTTCCTCACTCAGTTCCTGCTTTCCTGCGTGATGGGATTCATCCTGACCTACAGCATCATCCTGTGCACGCAGCACAACTCCGCCCTCACGACGACCATCGTCGGTTGCCTCAAGAACATCAGTGTCACCTACATTGGCATGTTTATCAGTGACGATTATGTGTTTTCGTGGCTTAATGCCATCGGCCTGAACATTAGCATAGCGGGAAGCCTGCTCTACACCTACGTTACCTTTCGCAAAAAGTCGAGCGGCAGTTCCGATGGCTCCACAACCGACAAAGAGCGTTTGCTTCCGGCTAGTGGTCGGATTGATAACGTTTGAGATAGATTTCCGAGCGGTGCGCTCCGGCGTGATCTGACAAAACAAATGAAGCCAAAGGGTCAGAAGATAGGCGGGACAACGAGGAAGAAGCTGTCTATTTATTAGGAAAAGAATGGAAAAAAACGGTGCATCCTGTGAAGAAGCCCAGATTAGTCCATCACCGAACCGTGAGGATAGTGTGTATAGTAATAGATCAAAGGAAAAAAACGAAATGGCTCACGGCACGGCTACTGTAGCTTGTTTCGTTTTACCCTGCAACTCACTGCAACCGTTCTTGTCATAGTAGGCCACGAAAACACTAAGCCGGGAAGATATTAAATTCATCGAAGAAGAAGAATAGAAAAACAATCAATTTGTACCATCCCGTTCTGTACAGTTTTACCGCTTACGTTAGCTGTAGTGTGAAAACCGAACCGAGAGAATTGTGAGTTTTTAATGAAACCGAGAAACGCATCCGGCGTTCAATACAAATCGCTAAAGTTATTGTTTAATGTTTGACTTGTGTCTTCGTACTCTAGTGAAGAAAGAAACAAACCGAAACATCATCTGCAATCATCTTGTAAATTACAATGCAGCAGATCACGGTAATACCCAGCATTCAATGTGGAGTATCTTTCGAAAATAAATCAATCGATAACCGAAAAATCAGTCATTTTTCGGCAAGCGGCAAGCGGGTGTATCGTAATAACCTGTGGCATCGAAAAACTAATTTCATATTCAGCAGCTTCCTTCGGCGCGTTTTAGTGTCACGGTCATGCGGCGTGTTGCTCTTGTGGCTGTTCGACGTACGCAGAAAGGGACACGTTTTGTTTTTTGCGATTTTTTGATGTTTTCTACCAAACAAATTGTGAAACCCTTTTTCAAGGTTGCTGTTGAATTCCAGACCATTGCAAAATCATCACAGCCTTGCTTTTCAAACGATTTTGCTTGTTTCACTGCTATTTAAACAGGCTAGTGCTTCACTTTTGTTTTCAACAATGAAGTAGTATCTTCATCGTAAATTACTAAATCGGTTAGACTTTAAACCATTTTTAGTTGAAACATTTTTTGGTTTTATGCTACAAAAATCACTCCATGGACCCGCGGTAGAGAAGGGGCGATCTCAGCATAATGACCATGGCCTGTTTTGACCCGAAGTTCAATGACACGACACAAATGTATCATCGTCATCTGTTTGATCATCCAGCATGAGAATCACGGACGATTTTAAAACTGGTTAGCTGTGACCTTATCCTGCTTCCAGCTTCGCTTTTGTAATGACTTGACGACCGCTAACTCTCAGGCCATTATGTTATAGCTGATTGAGGAACCCCGTGCCTTGGTTCTATTGATTCTATGACGTAAGCTCGCTGCTTCAAGGTCGCGGGATAATTGGTGGAAATAATGATGGGCTGTTTATCGCTTGTTATTTTTGTTACCACAATTCTTTTCCGTTTAGCTTTATTGGCTGCGACTACACACCGAATTTAATTTAATGCGTGTTATTGCATACAGGTATACCTCTTCATTTACTTAGGATTGATAGTAGATTAATAAACGAATTAATTGCGATAAACTGCTGTCGCTTTAATTAACTTCCATTATTATTACTCATTCTAATTTAACCAGGTCAAGACAATTATTGGGCATGTTGCGCAGACAGCTTATTTTACGCCGTTATCTCATGCCATATCGCGCGGTGGCAACATCGTTACCATGGAGACAAACCGGCACACTACCGGTGGATGAGCAACCGCCGACGGAGCAAACGATGGACGAATTTACGCGCGAGTTTCTGCAGAATCGCATCAAGGTGAGCGATCTTCAGCGATTCATCTTGAGCGCCGGAAGTTCGATCGCCGCTCTGGTAGACCCACGAAGGTAATATTGAATGGTTGTAAATGTTTTCAGTCGCACGTTAAGTAAATAACTGATAAATTCTCACGGCAAAAGACATGATATGATCGCCTGCTTGGGGGAAACTACGGGCCGCGAAGCGTTGGAGCAAATAAAACGTACAATGGAGAGCAGCGAAGAAGGAAGAGAGATTCTGGCAGAAAAACCACGCATTAACACTCGCACCATCAACATGGAACTACTAAAACAGCTTCCGGAAAACTCTTTCGGACATTCATATGTGACGTTCATGGAAAAGAATGTAAGTGGAAAATCCCGAGGGTTTCCCGCTGTGATGCTTATTAATTGTTGTTTTATCCAAACAGAACATTACTCCGGATTCACGGATGGAAGTACGATTTCTCGAAGATCCTGAGCTGGCCTATATAATGACACGCTATCGGGAAACACACGATATGGTTCACGCCATCCTCGATATGCCCACCAACATGTTGGGTGAGGTCGCGGTCAAATGGGTAGAAGCAATCAACACGGGCCTTCCGATGTGCTACGGAGGTGCAATTTTCGGTGCCTTTCGATTACGCCCCAAGTAAGAGCTTATGCAAATGAGTGGTTTGCGAAATTCCATTAACGACACTCTAACGATTCCCGTTCCAGACAACGGCAAAACTACCTCCATACGTACTTACCGTGGGCTCTTAGGACAGGAGCACGCATCAAGCCATTGATGACAGTTTTCTGGGAGAAACGATGGGAACAGGATGTAACCGAATTGCGGAAGGAACTTGGAATTGAAATAGTACCCGGGAACTGAAATGAAGTTGAATTCAGCAGTCAACGTTGAACCAACTCAGGATTAGTTTTCCTACATGGTTAAGAGATGATAGTCAATACACCGTAATATATCGCAGCAACCATTGGACCAATGGTTTAGAGTAAACTCCAGATATTAGGTTTGTCTTCTACTCTATTTAAAACTTTTCCAAACACACCATTAACAGACTAGCGAGGTAGCTTACACGTAGCTCACCAACATCGTCCAAACACCGCAAGGTTACGTTTGCTATATCTAGAACTTGAGTTCGTATTTTCTTGTTTTCGGTACAATCGGCTTTTTCGATGCCCCGGTAACGGATGGATCTAACGAAGCGCGGCCCAGCAGTAGCTCCAGTAATCGACGATTGTACAGCTCCGGCAGAGAGATGTCAAGATCGACGGCATTCTGCATGATTTCCGAACATCCTCTCAGGTTTTTCCTCCAATCTGCAACACATTTGTACGCAACAGAATAAGCATTTTTTTCGTTTGCTTCAGATTCTATCGTTCCCTTACACTGATAATCGAACAAACGAATAAGTATATGGGTACATTCCGGCTTCATGTTGTGCTTCAGAAAGTGTTCCATCAGTTGGTAGACTTTTTCCACGTTGTTATCATATAACAGCTTATAACAAAGGTTGCTCACTCTGTGGAGGAGAAACAAATGTTGATTATGTGTTTAACAAAACTCGCGCAGTAACCTTACCTTTTACTGATGGCCACCCTGAGAGCAACATGTCGATCGAACAAAGTCCGCGCTGCCTCTTGATCGCTGTGCCAGGTACTGTGAAAGCTTTTCTCCCACACGTAGCAGATGGGAAATTCGTGACGCAGTTCCGTTAGGCAGTACTCACAGAGCCCCATCACAGCTAGCAAAACGGCTTCACTTTTCTTGCCGATCGTTTCATCGATCAGTTCGCGCAAGATTTGATCAACCAGGAATAGATCCTCAGGCCTCGGGCTGCCTTTTGCGATTTCCCGAAACGATTCCAAGGATTTCAGTGTATTGCCTGCCTTCCACAGGCACAATGCTTTGTAGTGGTCGAATTTCTGCACCGGTGTGGCATCCTTGCCAATGGAACGGCTAGCAAAGAGTTCGATTAAGTCTGCCAGCTTGTCCGTTTCAGCCAAGTCGGCTACATGCCGTAACACTTTGTCCACAACCTTCATTGAAGGAATCTTCCGGTACTGGACAATTTGTTCCAGCAGAAGCTTCACGTCTCCCTCATTCTGTTCCGCCAAAGCCGTCTCAATGAGATGGTCCACCTGCGGAACATCCATCGAGCTAATATTGACCACCAATGGGTTTTGGGTGAGCTCGGTGAAGAGTCCGCTCAAGTTAAATGAAGTCCGTTGGGCTGGAGCAGGTCCATCTCGGTCCACTGTGGTTTCCTTTGGTAGCTCTTCCACGGCTTTCGCCTGACCATTCCGATGTCGACTGTTGAGTACTTTCCATTTCAGCTTCTTGTTATCCACCAGGTCACTGATAAAGGAATCGATCGCGCTAATGTTACTGCTGTTCCGGTGGCATCCCACAAGCCGCACGCTGTTGGAAACACTTCGGACCGCCACGGGTCGGGCGGCAGCAAAAAGGGCTGCCATTTCTGTGCGATGGACACCTTCTAGGCATTGGAATTGTTTGCGACGGAATTACCTATTCCCAGGTTGCATCGTCACTTCGCTCCGACCAGAAATCCTTCCTGAAATCGTTGTTTACCACCTACTTTGTTATTTTTTTTTTTTCATTCGATTCCCTTGAGGAACGTGATGGTAACGATCGGTTAAGGTCAGTCCCTTCGAAAACTAGACGGAAATGTGTAAATCAAACAGACAAAAGCATAAAAACTCATTCCTTCATGTTAAAAACGCAATTTCCAACCAAAATCATGAGAATTATTTGGAAAAACAACGGAAAATAGTAGTTTAAAGGCAGCTGGAGCGCGCAACCTGGCCAGTATAAACCAATCATTCGAATTTTGTAGTAAAATTTTGCTGCTCAGACAAATTTTGTTGGCAGACAAGAAAAAACAAGAATCGCGCAAATTCGCCGAAACGAGGCTGCCGTTTAGTAATCGTCGTGTTTTGTCCGTAATTATTTTGTGAAACATGTCGCCCCCATGCAAAAAAGCCAGACCCAGTTTAGAAACTACCATCAATAGCCTGCCCGACGAGGTAAGCAAGCGCTATGCGCAGGTTCTACTGCATTCGGGATGCTCTTAACGTTTTACTCTTGATGTGCATGATCTTCGGCAGGTGATGTGCATGATCTTCGACCGGCTGCCTATTCGCGATGTAATTCGCTCTAGCGTAACATGCCGTCGATGGAACGGTATAATATTTAGGAGCAACTATGATTTCAGAATTGCCCTGAAAGTTATGGGATCGAACTGGCGTGTTGTGACTAAGTCGCAACGTTGTTACAGACACGTCGTGTGGAAAGTACGCGATCAAGCAATTCCGTCGACATGGAAAACTATTTATCGCAAATTTATGAACAATCTCACCTCACTGGAGATCGTTTTTACGGATAAGGCCAAGAAGAAGTCTATAGCCTCCCTGGTTACTTTGATAGCGGAGGCAATACCACAGATGACTAAGCTTCGGTCGCTTCAGTTAATCGATATCTGTGAACAAGATCATCAAGGCATCACAGCAACTCTTCGCAGTAATTCGATTAGAAGTCTTACATTCATGTGCAAATTTAAAGTTTGGGTGGATATGCCACAGTTGGAATCCCTCAAAGGTTATTTGTACGCATTGAATACACCAGATGAATGCACCCAGTCACATGCGCTCGATAAGCTGAAGGAACTAATAGTACAAGAAGTGGAAGAGCCAATGCCGTTATCGACAGCAGTTATCATACACATCATTCGACGACTAAAAAACATTGAGAAAATGATATGGTATAATGCCATTGAAGAAAGAATTTTTATTGCAATCTGTGAGCTATGTGCAAAGCTAAAGGAGTTTACCTTCAAAGCGCCAATGAGTCATTGCAATGTGTTCAATATGTCTAATCTGAAAAAACTAACCCATCTTCGAAGCCTTGGAATTTGCGGTTTGCTCTCAGAGCAAGATTCGGCTTTAGATTGCACAAGCTTAACCCAGATAGAGCAGATAGAGCTGGGTTTGCAAGTAAGAACTGCTCTGAAACTTCCCAAATCAATTAAAAACTTGAAGGTGATTATTAATCATAAGAACGAAGAAAGCATGATTAAAACTATAATCAGCGGCGCAGCGCATTTGAAGGAACTGCTGGTGAAGTTTACTGGTTATAATGGAACCCAATATGAACCCGGTAAATTTTTGAAGGCGTTGTCGCATCTGAGACACCTTGAAGTTCTTGGACTGGAAGGAGGGCTCTTCAGTGCATCTAGTTTTCTGCATGTGAATCTACCGCTGTTACATTTACACACACTACAGTTCCATCGTGCCGAACTAGTATCAGCTAAATCTGCTCGTGGAATCCGGAAAAATACGGCAGTGTGCACCGAATGTGGCGGAATCGGGAAAATGTTGCCTTCGATCTTTAACTTCGCCGGACTGAAGAGAAGGTTCCCCAGATTGAATGTTCCGGAATTTGCATGCTGTACAATCATATCCAGAGATATGATATGTTTTAGAATATGAGCGTTACGATAGTTTTCCGTCGGGCTCTGATGGCTATAAATTGTTAGTGGCATGTACCATGAATGTAACCGTCATAGGAGAGAACCGTTTAGGTGCTACTGGTAGCGGTAGGGTAAACTCATTTCGCTTTGAAATGCAAAAGAAGAGAATTTGTTGAATGGATTTTTCTTTCACTTAGTCCCTCAAAGAAGAAAGGCGTAAATGAAACATTAGTTACTTGAAATTTAGAAAGAGTAAAACAGTTAAAGTTTTCGGCCTAATGCAGCGGAATCTTCTGTTGCCCGATTTAAGTATCTTAAGATTAGTGGTAGATCGCAGATAGCGCAGATCACAGAATATCGCTGGAAAGCGAAGTATGAAAACGTGAAATGACATGAAAAATTTAGAATAAGCTTATTAATAAACCAAGCAACAAATTATGCCGAATTGCTGGAAAAAGAAACATATACACTAGCCAAACGCCTTCGCTTGATCTTGAATGGATCTTCTGCTTTGCATAAACACAATTGTTCACCACCAGAAGATGTCGTGTGATGTTTGCTTTGGTACCACGTGTTATCGATGCGCTCCCATACGCCGTTCAAACTCCCGACTGTAAGGCGATTCCGGTGGACAACGAACGATGCATGCTCCGTTTGTACGACCCGATTTGAAGAAAGCTTCCTTTACTACATCTTTGGAAAGTTGCGCATTTAAAAGGGTTGCTAAGCAACCTTTAAAAAACGGATTGCTAGGTTTGGTTCTGGACAACGCGAGGCACTTGAAGCACTAAATCGACCCAGCAAAAGAAATCCGAAAGGAACGGCGGAATCGGTCACAGTCCGGAATCGGATTTATTCCATTCCAATCATTCCTGCTTGTTAAGGACGCAATTTGTAACCAAAATCATGAGAAAACTTTGGGAAACCAGCGGAAAATGGTCGTTTAAAGGCTGCTGGAGCGCGGAACCTGGCCAGCATAAACTAACTATTCAAATTGTGACGTAAAATTTTGCTGCTCAGCCACGGTTTCCTTTCTCGCTCGTTTCGTCGTTGCTTTCTCGTTCCCTTGGCCAGCGCAGAAAAGCCCGTCGTCGCCGTGAAAATTTTTGTGTTTCTGCTAGCGCGATTACCGAGGAAAACTTCGTCATCTATCGATTTCGTGGTCATCGCCCACTGATCACCGAGTGCAAGTGTCGTTGCTAGCGATCGATCGTATCGACCGCAAAAGGGCAGCCGTCCCGGAACGAACCAGCAAAAAAGTGCCGTGCCGCTAGCAAAGCAGAAAGGTGGTTCCGCACAGCAGAGAACACTCTGGAGCATCGTGCTTTGTCCAAGAATTGGTCGTGCTCGAAACGCCAACCGGTGAACCGGGAGAAGGAGGAGCGTGGTGGCAAAACAGGCAACCCATCCGTAGAGTTTTCATCGGCAAGGAGCCATTGGCAGCGGGTTTACGGTAGAAGGGTCTCCCGCAGAACGAAATAGCGTAGCGAAGGCGCCAGGAAGCGAAATAATCCAACAAATATGGCTGCTCTGCCGCGTAGAATAATTAAAGAAACGCAACGTCTGATGCAGGAGCCCGTGCCCGGTATCAGCGCCATACCAGACGATCAGAATGCACGCTATTTTCACGTCATCGTGTTCGGCCCCGAAGATTCGCCGTTCGAGGGTGGCCTGTTTAAGCTCGAGCTGTTCCTCCCCGAGGACTACCCAATGTCTGCACCGAAGGTGCGATTCATAACAAAGATCTATCATCCAAACATCGACCGTCTCGGGCGGATCTGTTTGGACATTTTAAAAGACAAATGGAGCCCGGCGCTGCAAATCCGCACGGTGCTGCTCTCGATTCAGGCGCTGCTCAGCGCCCCCAACCCAGACGATCCGTTGGCCAACGATGTGGCGGAACTGTGGAAGGTGAACGAAGCCGAAGCAATCAGAAATGCGAAAGAGTGGACACAGCGGTACGCGAACGTCGACAATTAAGAGGGCGGCGGAGCATCGATTCGTTTGTCCCCCCCAGTCCCCTCCGCTCTCCCCCCTGTTCCCCTCTATCGATTACTATGATTACTTTAAAATGCCCGACAAGAACGTACGCCGTGCACGATTAAACTACACGCCGTAGTAGCCGCAGCCGCATTCACAGCAACAGCCGCCGCCGCCGCTGTCGAACCGTTTCTCAAAGTTCGTCGCATATCCTCCACCAACCTAAAGGCTTCAGAGAGAGAGAGAGAGAGAGAGAGAGCAGAACCGCAAACATCAGCGCGATCTATTGTTTTTGTGCGTGTGTTAAGAGAGTGTATAATGAAAAGCTAGAATCTTCAAACCTGCAGAAACTGTCGGCATGTCCTAGGCACGATGAAAGATAAGAAAGGATTCCCGTTTGAACGGGGCGGCGGTGACATCGTACGGGAAGCCTGGGAGAACATATCTTCCGTTGCCGTCTATCATCCTAGCAGACCATCGCTAATGTACAACAAAGGAGGGCACGAGAGAGCTCAATTTCAAGGTATCTATCGTCTACGGTTTACCATTACTCCGCAAATCAAGGCCCATACACCAAACATTCCCCTTCCATGCTTCTTCGGTTTTAACTTCGATCGATCAGCTGAGATGCGTTAGGAAATTGATCTCGCAGCGTGCTCGGACGGCTTTGTGAGAATTCGACAAAAAGGAAAAAAAGAAATGCTCGCTTCTCGAACATTCGTTGCCATCTACCGCATCGCGATGGCTCTGAATGCGATTCTATTGTTCAAATAGAATTCGAACGAATTATTTTAACATGAATATGCTTTTGATGTTATTTTTTTCTTGTAATCCCTTGGGCGTCTGTTATTCTTCGATGCGCCTAATCAATAAGGCTGTCGTCATTCGCATTAGAAGATGGAAAACCCTGGATACAAAAAGGTATCAAACCATTCAAATTATTTCGCTGGTTTCTTCCAAACACTCGTTTTCCTCCGCTTGTTTACGTTCACGGTTGCAATCCAATTAAAAATGCAGAAAGAGGCCATAACTTAAGTAACGGGATGGTTCATATGTAAGTGAAGACCTACGACAGGTCAATACCGTGGTAAGGCGAAGAAACAACATGCTTGTCGAAAATAGAACACGCTTATCACAGTGCGATTGCGATAGTGAGAAATGAGAGTGCATACGTTCTTACACTAAACTATTAAGGAACATCATCTCAGAATTGCATAATATTTGCTGTTATACTAAAAACCACGTATAAAAAATTATTATCTAGAACATTGAAAACAAATAATACCATTTTTTTTAATTTTTAGGATTTCGTCATCATGAGACACACAGGAATAACAAAGCTTGGCATTCGCTGCTTGGATGGTTTCGGAGCTTACTTAGCGGGGATATGGAACCATCATCATCAGCGCAACTCATGGATGGTAGAGCGTAAGTCATCCAAGTAACCGGTGCCGCTAATGGGATTGCGAAATATCGAAGATTAAGAATGATCGGTGAATGATATGAAAATTCAGCTAAAGTTTTGTTTGTTTCATTTGTCATAAGCAAACGGTATAGACATTGGGAATGAAGAAAAGGAGAGCTTTAAACTTACAAGAATGAGTTCGGTTTTTTAGGCGTTCCGGTGTGTCTCCACTTTCAAATGCGCCCAGCCGCTAGCCTTGTAAACTTTCTTTCGTTAAATCAAAGTTTTATTTCATGCATTTGTTGTTGTGACAGCATAGGAAGTGAGCCGCCTGGGCTTGTGGCGGATTTTTTTGGCAAATCTCTAAGCCCTCTATCAAAACGCGTGAATAAGCACACGAAAAAACACTCACACGATATAAGTAGTAACATTTGCTTAAGGATTTTATCCAATTCTCTTGCAAAACATGCCTAGTATCCCAAACTCAATTGGGGAACCGGAAGGGGTACGTCGTACACTTTTTCTTAGATTATTACAAATGCGGATCGATTGGGAGGATCTATAGTTATTCGAAAGGAGCGCGTAGGAAATGATGAATGAAACTAGTAGCAACTTAGCGGCTCAGCGATGGCAAACCGAGAGAAGACACGCGGTGGATAAACAAGGGGCAACACAGCGAGCAAACACAGAAAGAGCGCGAGAGCACCGGGTTGTGGTCCGCGTACGCGATAGATTTAGGAAACAAAACAGAGAGAGAGAGAAGGAAACCCAATCTCAATCAGTACTACTGCTATCCGTTTAAATTAACAATAAAATCCCTAATATTCAATTTGCAACAACTACAAACAACTCAAATACGCAGCAACCGGCGCGAAACACAGTCACAATACACACAAAAGAAGAATTATGAAAACAAATGTACATTAGTATGGAAAATGAAAAATTATGAAAGGAAAAGTACTTGCATGATTTGTTCTCGTTGTTTTGTTCATTTATTTCAGAAAAAAATATTGGCAAACACAATTCAGCCGTTTGTGTAGTAGTGCCATTTCTTACACCAGACCCCCAATGTGCTTGCGGGTAATTAGTTCTCACTCTGTCCCACTATCAGCAGCACGTTCGAGAGAAGATGAAGATAGTCTTCTTCCACCATTTGGACGTGCGATAATCCGGTGTAGTGTGGTTCCTGTGGTTCATAAAAGATTGGTTCATCTTCCGGTTCAGCGTAACCCATGCTCTTGTTCGACTGCTGCTCTAAACCATCATCGAACATTACTCGCTTAACGGAGGTTGCAGGTGGCGACGGTTTCAGGATTCCCTTCAGTACGGGTGTGGACAAGGGACGACTGCCAGTGTCAGCCGATTGCTGTTGCTGCAAATGCATTTTCCGCACCACATTGATGTGCATCGAGCTGTGGGTAGTCGACAATCGCTTGCTAGGCAACGCACCCCCACTTCCACCTTTCGATGACGACGAACCCGTGGAACGATCCTCATCTTCTTCGGAATCCACGTACTCTGCGCAATCGGACTGGCACACCTCGTTGTAGATCGGAACAAGACCGTACTTTTTGCGCACCAAGATGCTCTTCGCGTCCTTCAGTATACGCCGTTTGACGAAATCGTGGAAAATCAATAACTCCGTGCTAAGCTCGCGCTTGATCAGTTGCTTTTCACGTTGCGACAAGTTGATATTTTTCAGCGCGAGCAGACTCTGCGAGGCCAACAACGTGAGCACAAACTCTAGCCCACAGATGCACAGTTTCGGGTCGAGGTGCGTGAGCAGCTCGTTCGAGAGGGTGATTGCGTTCGTCGACGTATAGCTGGACACGCTCGTCATCGAGAGCGTTTTCGTGAACTGCATACCACGCTTGCCCCGTTGCGCTGCTGGGCTGTTGCTGTCGCCAAGCAACGACTGTCGCGCTATGAGCCCCATCGTTGTCGTAGCATCCGTTTCGTCCGCCTGCTTGCTGCTGCTTGTTGGTAGTACATTTAGCGGTGTTTCGGAGAAGGCGTAATGTTGCTGTGAGGTGGTGAGAAAATCACGATATCATTATTATCACCCAAATCATAAAAAAGGTAGTACACAAAAACAAAACACTTACCAGATTGAGTACCTTTGTGAAGATACATGCAGCCTGCAGCAACGAACCAAAGCTTAGCTGTGAGTAGTTGTCGGTGCTGATCTTTGGCGCACCGAACTGAATGTCGACCAGCGGTTGCCACTGACCGGGGGCAAATTCGGTATCGCAAAGCACCATCAACAGTGGTGGGCTGAACGGCAGCAGTGCCTTTGTGCAGAGCGTCACAATCTCAATGAGGTTGTTCATCGCACCGATCAACTCTTCGGAGGTATCGATCGAGTTGGGATCAATGTCCAGTTCGTTCACGATGAAACCGTTCACGTCTGCCACACCCGT
>NC_064878.1:36769063-36799063 GCF_943734665.1 Anopheles aquasalis | reverse complement strand
CACACACATCCCGCAGGGTTCGGCGAACGTAGTCCTTTTGAAGTCGCTCCTCGCTTAGCTGCAGAATATCGTGGATGTACTGCACCACAAACAGCAACACTCGGTACCGGTCGGTGGCTGTCTCGAAACGCCAGTTGTTGGCATGTGGTAGTACCTCGCGGAGAAGGAAGATCACTCCGGGCAGCTCCACTCCGAACACATTATCACGCCCCAGCTTAGCGTAGGTGCGAAGAAAGTTAAAGTACGCCATCAGAATCGGGTAGCGGCCTGTGGTACGCTCGACGTTCATCAGATAGTAACCGATCAGGCTGGAATCGTAGCCGGCCCCCTGTGCGTACTCCTGGTACGTCAAGTTGGCATTGTTGACCGAGGGCAGGATGTTGAGGTTGATGATCCTCGTGTAGATCTCCTGCTCGAACAGTGGCACCAGTGCGGAGCAAACATTCAAACACTGCACCAACAGTTCGACCGGTGGATTCGGGACGGCCTTAAACTTGAGCAACACATCAAACACCATCTCCGTCGGGTGAACCATCTCGGCGGATATATCGTGCGGTTGCTGGATGCGCTTCACGGCCACCGCCAGATACTTCAGCCCGGTTGCTATGCGCTCAACACGCACGGCGCTAAGAGTGCTCGTAGTTTGTGCATCAACCAGCAGTTCATTCATTTCATGGTGCAATGCATCAAAGTAGTTGTAGCGTGTCGAAAAGTGGACATACGTTCGCTTGTGATTGTCAACATCGCGAACGATCAGCTTGGTGCCGCGTGGAACGGTGAAATTAATTTTACTCGATGGCGTATAATCGCCGCACAGCACGTACTCGTCGTCGTGTTCGCTGCTGGCGGATTTGCGTAGCAAATACCGAGCTTCCGTTCCACTGTACAGCTCCGTATACACCGGCAGATTCTCCAAAAGTTTCTGAATGTATGCGTTTTGCGTGGCACCCGCTGATGCTAGTGCATAGGCCACCTTGGAGAGGGGCAAGAATTCGACGGGAAATTGCTCCACGCAAATGTTGAACAGTGCCCGTGTCGGGTGATCTTCGATTTTGCAAAACTCCGTCGCGATCGTCGGTGAGGCGAGCAGTTCGCTCAGCAGATCAAAGATTTTGCTGTGATGTGCGATCGATTCGTGCGCATCGAACAGTTGGCAAAGAAATCCGAGCTGATTGAAGATCGATTTACGGACAATTTTTGCCGGTAGGCTCTGATCTTTGAACATTGGATGCGAGACCAGCCCGTGCAGGTACTCGAACACTCCCAGCTTAATTGCCCGGGAGCCGAGCTGCTGGTAGCGCCGTGATACGTCCTCATCTTCAACCGTGTGCTGGAGACGGAAATTGAACAACATCCACACGAGCAAAAGTGGTCCATGTTCGGGAAATTGCTGCAGTGCTTGAATGGGCCCATCAAGCGCGGTCACCACTTTCTCGATCCAATCGGCATCGTCAAACTTTTCCGAAAGATCCAACGTCCGAAAAACAAGCGCCAGCTCGTTGTACGTGATGCGCTTCATGAGCTCAGCGTGGATTTCCGATCCATTGTCCACGTGTTCCTGTTGGCGCCCGAATGAATGCTCACGGAATAGGCGAAACAAATCTTCCAACTCAACCGGACTGATTCCACTGTAGTGGACTATCAGCAGAAGGATCTGCAGCACTTCATTCGTTTCCCGTAACGTTCGTTCAGCGCAGGCTACTTTGGTGCGTGACTGAAACGCGTCGTTTGGCAGCGGTTTCTGGGCACTCGATGATTCGACGATCAAGTGTTTTAGCTGCGCTAGGTAGGATTTGCGCAAGGCGGGCAGTCCGATCCTATCGACCACCTCACGGTATTCGCGCGAGTACGGATGGCTACCGGAGTGGAAGTACTCGAGCAGGTTTTTAACCACCTTTAGCTGCACCATACGCTCCATCGTATGGTACACCCAGATGTCGTGCAGGAGTTTCACCATCGAAGTCTCCGTTGAAATGTATTCTGCCAGCGCGGTCGCCGCACCTCGGTACTCGTTCACAAGATAGAAGCACAGGATTTGCCATGATTGGATCGCGTCAATATTCTGTGGATAATACGTAGGGCTACTGAATCAAGTCAAATTCACACAAATCGAAATCGAATGCTTACCAAATACTGATGCAATTTGTTGGCGAACGGTTGCAGCTTCAGCTGGTTGCGGTCTTTGATCAGCTTCTGTAGCTTTTGCTCCGAGTCTTTGGTCGGTTTTTTATAGTGCAGCAGGCCATCCACGAGCTCCTTCGATACTTGTAGCAGCTTCTCTTTAACTTCGGCGTTCGGTGTCCCGTAGTGGATTCCCGACACAAATTGCCACAACTTCCTCCACTGGCTGTGAGGAGGTGGATAAAGTGTTTGAGGTTAGATTATTGTAAACAAGCCAACCGAAAGGCTGTTGCAGGGAAACGGAGTGTTATTTCGCTCCACTTACATAATATCTCCGTTGATATCCTCCATTAGTTGGGTTTTTCTTTAAACTGAACTACTCAAAACACTTATTTCGATTCTTTAAGCACATTAATCCCGAATCTTTTCGTTAATCCGTCGAGCGGCGGGTCGGCGACTCTCGAAATTCCGCCCGTTTGTGTTGACAGCCGCAAACAGAAAACACAGGCTAGGGATGGACCAGCTCGTAATTGTGCCCAGTCAACCAGACTACTTTTAAACAAACGCCATCCTCGATGCACCGAAAATGGTTCATTGCCGGTTTGGATCGCCCGGAATGATAAGTGGGGTTTTTCAGAAAACACGCTTTCGTACGAACCGGAAAGGAGGAAGAGTTTACGGATTAATCTTGTTTGGTTTTGTGTTTATCCGCGCCTGGAAAATCCCAGGAAATCAGCCATCATCATGTTAACAAACAAGGTGTTTATGAAGAAAACCAAGCGCGGTAACATTCTAAAGATTGTCCGCGAACACTACCTGCGCGATGATATTTGGTGCGGTTCCGGTGCCTGTCGAAAGTGCCCGCTCTCGGAGAACGATATCGTCCTGGACGGTGCACCAGAGTCGTTAAGCGAAAAGTACGACTTTCCGCACTATCTGCTGCTGGACACGAACATCATCCTCTACCAGATGGACCTGCTGGAGGAGTCGGTGGTACGGAACGTGATCATCCTGAACACCGTACTGGACGAGGTGAAGCATCGCAGTGCCGTGATGTACAAGCGGCTGAAAGCGGTCATCTCGAACCCCAGCCGCAAGTTTTACACCTTCGTGAACGAGCACCACAAGGACACGTACGTTGAGCGCATGCCGGGAGAATCGGCCAACGATCGGAACGATCGCATGATCCGTACGGCAGCCGGGTGGTACGAGAAGCACCTGAAATCCAGCACGGGACGGGCCCCGCGGATCGTGCTGCTGTCGGATGATATGGATAATCGCCAGAAAGCGATCGACCAAGGATTGATTGCATGTTCGGCAGCGGACTACATCAAGACTGCCCGATCCGAGTATGCCAATCTGTTGGATAAGATTAGCCAGCGTGAAGGTAGCGGCGAGGCGAAGGAACCACTTTTCCCATCCCATCTGACGGCCTCACAGATCCATCAAGGCATCAAGAGCGAGAGCTTGCTGCAGGGTTCTTTTCTGGCTTCGCGGGAAAATTATCTCGAAGGGTACGTCCGTGTAGAGGGTATCGAAAAGCCGGTCCTCATCCAGGGACGACTAAACTTGAATCGTGCCGTAGATGGCGACGTGGTTGCCATAGAGATGCTGCCCGAACGCGAATGGAAAGCACCGAGCGATGTGGTGCTGGTGGATGAGCAGAACGATCCGGGCGATTTGATCGAGCCGGATCCCTCCTTCAGTGCCAAACCGGTGGCAAAGGAACTGCTGGAACCGACCGCCAAGGTGGTTGGCATCATTAAGCGCAAGTGGCGACAGTACTGCGGCATTCTGCTACCGAGCCACATCCAAGGAACGACGCGGCACATTTTTGTGCCGGCTGAACGGAAGATTCCGCGAATTAGGATTGAAACGCGGCAAGCGGCGACGTTACTATCGCAGCGCATCATCGTAGCCATCGATCAGTGGCCTCGCCATTCACGCTACCCACAGGGTCACTTTGTGCGCGCACTCGGACCAATCGGATCGAAGGAAACGGAAAATGAAGTCATTCTGCTGGAGCACGATGTTCCGCATAATCGATTCTCCGATGAAGTGCTCGCCTGTCTGCCGCAGCTTCCGTGGGTTATTACACCGGAAGATCTTAAGCGACGCGTTGATCTGCGTGACATCACGATCTGCTCAGTGGATCCACCGGGCTGTACGGATATTGACGATGCGCTGCATGCTCGTCGTTTGCCGAACGGAAACATTGAGGTCGGTGTTCACATTGCAGACGTGAGCCACTTCATTCGGCCAGGGAATGCACTGGATCGTGAAGCGGCCAGCCGTGCTACTACCGTGTATCTGGTGGATAAGCGTATCGACATGGTACCGGAGCTGCTTAGCTCCAATCTGTGCTCGTTGCGGGGCGGTGAGGAACGATTTGCGTTCTCCAGTGTCTGGGAGCTGGATGACGATGCGAATGTGCTGAACGTAAAGTTCCACAAGAGCGTGATCAAGTCGAAAGAAGCGCTCACATACGAACAAGCGCAGCTGATCATCGATGATCGATCGCAAACCAACGATGTGGCCGTTTCACTCCGTTTGCTGAACCGTTTGGCGAAGATCTTGAAGCGCCGACGGACGGAGAAGGGAGCTTTAGTGCTCGCGTCACCGGAAATCCGCTTTCATGTCGATAGCGAAACGCACGATCCGATCGATGTGAAGGCGAAGCAACTGCTCGACACCAACTCGATGGTGGAGGAGTTTATGTTACTGGCCAACGTATCGGTGGCGGAAAAGATCGAGAGTGAGTTCCCCGAGTGTGCGATGCTTCGACGCCATCCCGAACCACCGCAAACCAACTTTGAGCCGCTGGTTAAGGCTGCGCAACATCAGGGATTTAAGATTGTGACGACGGCGGGTAAAGAACTTGCAACCAGTCTGGACGAAGCGGTGAATCCAAACAATCCGTACCTCAACACGATGTTGCGCATTCTTGCCACACGCTGTATGATGCAGGCAGTCTACTTTATCAGTGGTACGTTGCAGCGTGACGAGTTCTTCCACTACGGTCTGGCTGCACCGATCTATACGCACTTTACCTCACCGATCCGTCGGTATGCCGATGTGATCGTTCATCGGTTACTGGCCGCTTGCATTGGAGCGGACTCCACCTATCCAGAGCTGTTGGACAAAAAGCTCAACTCAAACCTTTGCAACAATCTGAATTACCGGAATCGTATGGCCCAGTACGCTGGCCGTGCTTCGGTCGCTCTGCACACCCATCTGTTCTTCCGCAACCGGTCCGAAGATGAGCAAGCGTTCGTACTGTTTGTGCGCAAGAATGCACTCCAGATACTGGTGCCAAAGTACGGGTTCGAGGGAACGATCTACGTGGCCGGACGGGACAATCAGGAGATCAAGAACGGGGTCCGATTCGTGTACGATGAGGAGCAGCAAACGCAACGCTGTGGCGATGTGGTATTCCGTGCCTTCGATCCCGTCACCGTGCGGCTGAGTCTTGATTCAACGAACGTACAACATGAAAAGCTCGTGTTCGAACTGGTCCGTCCCTACATCCCTGGGTTCAGTGTTGACTCGGAGGAGTTCAAGGATGACGCAGCAACAGTTGCCGAAACACCTGCAAAGCGGAAAGGCGATCCAACACCAAGTAAAACGAAGAAAAGTAAAAAGGGAAAATAAAGCGATTAATCGATAATGCGTTTTACGCAACCACTTCAGCAAGCGTCAAGGTTGTAATAAATACAACATCGAATTGTAAAGTTTGGTTTTCTATTGTTTGTTTTATTTTAAGGAAACATTTCGCGTGGCTGGTGCTTGATCTCCACGTCGGACCTTCAGTAAACTATAGTTTTTGGCATAACTCTCTTTAAACGGTTGGCGGTCCGTACTGCGGCCTCTCTTTTACTAAGCTCTGTTTATCTATCAGAGTACAACTGACCGTTTTGCGCGTTCAATAAATATCTGCAACAATATTTTACACCACTGTACCACCGGGGTTTGTCCGCGCTTTGCTTTGCCTTCCGCCCTTTCTAGAGCTGTCCGCCACGGTGCTAAACGGAACACGTCTTTATTTACTTGTCCTTCCGACAGTACAAAATGTAAACTCTTCTTAATTAACGAAACATGGTCGCATAATTAATAAACACTCAAAGAAGCACCTGTGTAGGTTCGCAAGCATAAAAAACGGTATAAGAAAAATTGGCTACACTTTCGCTACGCAACGAAACACCGCTAAATGTCTTTATAGTGTTTCTGTCGTTTCTGTCCGTCTGTCCGCTCTTCTCCGTAGTGTTACACTCGAAAGAGGCGACAACCGATCGGTAATAACAGACATCTCTGTATGGTCTTTCATCTATTATCTTATTTTAATATAAAAGTTCCGTTCTTTGTGTTAGCTATTTAATTCTTTTGTAAGTTCTTACAACATATTCGTCACTTTCTTCTTCAAACCCCAACCGATGCTCTATACATTTGTTCAGATTTTGACTTAGATGTTCCTAGTTGTCTATGTGCTACATTTTGTTGCTTAACCGTTTTGATCTTAATTTGGTCGATTCGAAGGGCGTTCAATACGATAAACGTTCTTCGCTTATGTCTCACAAGTCCCACGCAATCGAGGGCGCAACGGAAAAGGATGAGGATATCACAATCAAAATGCTTAAACCTGTGTCCCGGATGTGACGAAATGACATCTGATGGCATTCGTGCGGCATAGAGCTGTGGATGGATTGTAAAGTATAGTAATAAAAAATCGTGACTTTACGCGATCCCGATGTCTTTTGTTACGAAAAGTCCTTTTAAAATTATTATTCCCTACCCCGACCGGATGTGCTACTTATCAACCATAGTTTGGTTTGGTGCTGGGTAATAACACTAGTTCAGTTATCTAGTGGATGAAATGGCGAAACGGAGAAGCGCAAATGGCGGATGTTGGATGCTCATCATCAGCTTTTTCATGTGGGAAGGTACATGATACCTGGTGACCTTACCCTACTGCGTGACCATGGCGATGCCGAAGATGTTTGATCTATTCATCCTGTTCCAGGTTGAACCGGCTGACAGTGCGGTAGCAAGCCCATCGGAATGCCGTCCGCATCCGACCGCAGAGCCACGAGCAAAGGCCTCCGGCAGTTAAGATCAACGAGCACCAGTACTTCAAATAATCGGTAAAGTAGGCGGTTAAGGAAAATCAAAGCAAGGGCAAGGTGATGATGGTGATGAAAAGAAATGTGAAAATCTCAATCAAGTAATTGAGCGGCTGAAAAGTGTCGTTAACACAACACAGCCCGTGGATTTTGAAAAGGATATTATAGAGCCCAGGGAGAGTGGCCACCATTGATGTACGTGACGTAAGTGAAACCATCTTTACACTTTCCCCGAATCGAATAGTAGTAAGGCAGGAACGAATGGAGAACGAAACTGAAAAGGAGAAAAGAATGACCGCATTTTCGTTGTCATGTGATACGTTGTGGTTGCTGTGTCCCTGGACTTACCCTCGTCGTTCGTAGAACAGAATGGCGGTGCGATTGGTCGTGAGGACATGGAGGAATATTGCCTTTACCTTCTGCCTTTCTACCGTTGTCAGGTGATTGACGAGGGAATCGAGCAACAGTGAACCGATACCGTTCTGGCGGTACTTCCGGTGTACACCGAGTGACAGTATGTAACCGATTTCAGCATCGCGGCCCATGGACTCCGACAAAATCCCCCGATCCTGTCAAAATCAATTCCAAATAAGATTAGCGGAATTGTGAACATGGTCCTGCGAGTGAATTCATTTACCTCTTTGTTAAGTTTGTTGTAGGATTTGATCTCTCCCACGATCAGTCCTATGATGCTGAAGTTGTACACCGCCGCCAGTGCATAGAATCGTGTGCTGGAGGTAATGTCCATGTACCAGGACAAAGGGTAATCGATCGGGAACCAATCCTGGCACAATGTACGCACCTCTTCGAGATCGTCCGGGCAGAGAAACCGGAGCTGCACATCGTTGACTGAACACAATGGCACCGACGGATACTCCTTCGAACCGTGCAACCGTTCGTTGCTCTTCGAGCTTCCAAGATGGTTAACCGGAAACCTAAATTCAAGCGAGGTGAAAAATGTCAATGTTCTCATTTAGATGATTGAAACGGCCAAATATCACAGCAGGTCCGCCCCTCGTTATTGAAACAGCTTGGCCCGATAAGATAACACTCGGTTGCGGTTGTTGCATATGCAATAACTTCGCTGGGGCTTCGTCGAATCGCCGCTTGAAATAATAACTTCTGCAACATTGTTTTCTGTTGTTATAAAGGGTTTCTCGGGCGCTCATTTGCATAGCCTGCTTATCGGTCAATCAGTGACTCTGGGTTATGGTATTTATGTTTCAGGGGAATAAAAATAAAAAGTCCCCTCTCAAAACATGCCCACCCTAGGTTACCATGGTAACGACTTATTGAAAGTAGGTTCTATCGCCACCCGTTCTATGGCCTAACAAAGAAAACCTGAGCGATGCAAATATTTGCAGCCGACAAACATTGCGCCACAGCATGCAGCGCTGGATTGTTTGCTTGTGCATGCGCCGAAACCCTCCGGTACCTTGAGGTGGTAGTAGCAAAAGTAAACAAGACTACTAAAAGGTTTGAAACGTTGCTTAGCCAACTCATGCGTATGATTTCGATAAAAACTCCTACCAGGTGAATGATTGCGCCATTGATGAGATCGACGCCTGCTGTCTGCTGCCTTTGTCGTCGGTTCTTTGGTTGCCACCCGGACACCTTTTCGAACTTGATGGCCGTCGTGGTGTTGCTGTTGCTGGTGCTGCTGTTGGTGCTTCTTGGGAAGATTCTTGCGCTCATGCGGAACCACGTCTGTTGATCACATTCTCACACCCGATCACGCGAATCCGAGCCATCCTCTTCACGCATTACCAGCCCTCCTATCGTTCTGCCGCCCATTATCACCAACACTTTCGTTACGCTATCGCAGAAAACCCCATCGTGATGGCAAGTGGTGCTTGGTGGTCTGAATTATTGCCTTGGCTGGAGCACACTGCACATGCGACGGGCGCTGTTCCGATTCTCAAGGGTGCCGGGTCGTTATCTTCGATGCTTGAAGGCGTTGACGATAAAATTGTGGTGCGGTTGAGCTAATCAAAATCAATTAATGTTTCGACTCTTGCACCGCCACTTTGCACGTTCCGTCGCCCGCCCAAGAAAACAATTCTTGTGACAGCTGCTCAGAGCTGTTGACCAACAATCCCCGACGGCCACAGGGAGTACAATCTTGGAGGAAAGAGTTGGACCAACGAGGGAGTTTTGGAGGGAGCGACATTTTGGTTGACCGCCTCGCCTACTCTGAGTAAAAAGCATCGTTTGCAAGAAGTAAAAAGTATTGAAAATTATAAGGTACAGCTGCAAAAAGCAATCCAATGCCAAAGGATTCCTTTGAATCAATTGGAGAATCCATTTTGAATTCTGATCACAACTTTACGGATAACCCTGTACGATTAATTTTTCGTTTGGTCAAGTGGGGGCGTTTGTAAATAAAAGATCAACCACGCAAGGTACATGAAAACATTTACGGTCCTCGTTAGTAATTTTGTAGTAATTCCACCCCTTTACCTACCCTGACCGAAAAGCTATCATGTCTGAAGAAATGTAAGTAATTTGCACACATCCTGCGATGACCCGGCGGCCTATCAGAACTCGTCCTTATTTCACTCCGTGCATTTCCCCACGTTCAGTTCAGACAGCGAACAGCAAGATATACTGGAGCACAACGAAACGCTGCGGGCACTCTCTTCCGGTTTACTACAAATTTACGAACCAAAACTCAAGAAGGTGAAAGACAATCTTAAGGAACTGATGTAAGTAGGGAAGAAACGGGGCGCCGGATTTTGAGTCTGTTCCTTAAAGTCTGTTGAACTGATTTCGCAGAAACAAGCAGAACGATCTTCAAATCGCCATCGCGACTGAGAAACAATCTTACTCCAGCCAGCAGATACAGGAAGTCAACGAAATGGTAAGTACAACAGGTACAGCTGTTTTCTGGTTTAGCTTGTCTAGCACGAGCTCAACAGAAGAGTCATTCAGCTTGCTTGCTATCATACCTAACAGGCAGGCATCTCTGTGCTCTTCGTGTAATAATTATCTATGTGAAATGTGCGCGTGAAATAATTACTTGCGAAAGCAAAATCCTCAATTTTGTGATACGGCGAATATTATTTTGAAAAAATCATCTCGCGAAGTGACATTTCCGCTGTCAAGTGGGCGGCGTTAAAAGGTAAACAACAACCTCCCAAAGTGTGCTGTGTGCGATCGTCTCTATGGTTCCCGGCTAGTGGTGGATAAATCGTGAAATGCCGCTCATAATCATCACCGGATTGCCGGCCAGTGGAAAAACGGCTCGGGCCGTGGCGCTGGAGAAGTACTTCACCGACGGGGGGAAAGGACCCGTGCACATAGTTTCGGAGGCCGAATGCATTGCCCGGTCGGGGTATGGCGTGAAGGCGAGCTTCACGGATACGGGCAAAGAGAAGCAGATACGGGCCAGCCTCAAGTCGGAAGTAATGAAGCTGTTGAGTAAAACCACGCTCGTTATTCTCGATGGAACCAACTACATCAAGGGATATCGATACGAAATATTCTGTGCCAGCAAGAGCGCCCGTACGACGCAGTGTACGTTGTACTGTTCGCTAACTGCGGAACAACGGCAGCAACGAAGGGAAGCGATTATGAGCAAAACGCTCGAAGCGGGAGAGCTCGATGGTGAGACATTCGATGCACTGTGTCAGCGTTACGAAGAACCACAAGACAACAATCGTTGGGATCGTCCATTGTTCACGGTGTACGCCGATGAAGAGCCGGATCTCGCTCAAATTAGTAAGGCACTGTTTGAGCAAACTCCTCTACCACCCAATTTGGCAACCCAAAACGTATGTTAACTCAAGAATTTCGTCGTATTCCCACAGAACGTTCAACTTAACGTTTATTTATCAATTTTTTTTCTAGATGCCACTAAGTGCAACCAACTTCCTTTTCGAGCTAGATAAATGCACACAAACGATCATCGACCAGATCGCAGCGGCACGAAAGATCGGTCTCGAGGGACCGGTGGAGATACCACAGGCTGGGATGCGCGCAGAAGTGCCCTCGTCGATGAGTGTCGCGCAGCTGAATCGGCACCGGCGACAGTTTCTAAACTATGTGAAAATGCACACCAACGTTAGCTCGGACATTAGCAAAATACCAGCCATATTTGTACAGTTTCTTAATACAAATACAAACAACTCATAAATTCTTCTAATCGCTGTTTTTTATCGACTTACTTTCGATTGTACTCGATAGTTCAGACTGTACGAAACAGTTACAGTTTACTTTAATCCCTTACAGGTTCTAAAGACACGGGCATACAAGGAGAAGGTGGCGCGAATCAAAATGCAAATGCATCAAATACATCAGCGTACAAAGAATTTAAGGGTAAATATTGGCTAGTTGTATGTTTGATATACTGGTTCCCACTAACACGAGATTGTGTGTCTCTTTTGATAGGCGAAAGCACTCGAAATCCAGGAACTGAAAGTGAACCAATGCGCATCGAAACTGCAGCAGTTGCACTACGAGGAATCGCTTGTAGCCAGCAGTAAACGTACGCCAAGGAAATCTTAGTTGACTCAACAAACAGACCTCAGTTAAATGTTATACACTTCTACAAACCTACTTGATACTTTCCCTAAACAATCGAACATCGAGAGGTGCGATGAAAGAAAGCTCGTGATTCTAAGTGCTACCAAAAAAAAAGGAGGAAAAACTGCAGCTTCGTCTGTCGGTTAGATATTGTTCATCTTTCATCAATGCGATTAAAAAAAAGACGGAAGAAAACTATTATCAAGGAGGAGAATCTTATCAAATCAATCAAATAAAGCAACACAATCAAACTGGAATAGTAGTGAATGCGCTTGTTTTCACTTGGCCACACGCCCTTTTATTGAACCGAAAATTAAAAAAATTATATCGTCATATCGTCGTGCTTGGTTGGATAATATTGTTACGCTGTGGGGCTTCCTCTTCCAGCATCACAGTGTAAGAGGGATCGAAGAAAGCGGATTGGTAAATGATAAAAAACATGATGAGAAATTAACTAAAAGCCTCCTTTGGTTGATTGTTCTCGTGCAACCATTTTTCTCTAGCCGCCGTAACCCTGCAAACTGCCTCGTACGATCGGTTGATCGTCTTCCACATGTTCCAGCGCCTCCTTTGGTGCGGCGTATCCGACTCGGGGTTCTGAAAGAGCAATCAGTACGAAGAGAAGATAAGCACACGTTTGCGTTTGCTGTGGGGCTATAATTCACGCGAGGCATGCATGGCTACAGCATGCACCAGTAGCGAGTTGGTTTCATGCGAAGCAGACCAGAAAAGGGTCATAGATGTACAGACATACTAAAAACGATCAAATCAGTCAATTCATTCAAAGGGAAAGCATGAAGATTTGAGATTACAGTTACTTTAGAGATACACTTCACTTGCTATTCGGTTTTCATCAATCCGCAAGTCTGCACTTTGAAATCAAGCGCACGAGTGGTGTCTATACAGGGAGTACAGTGGACAACCGTCGAAAATAATAAACAGATAAACAAATGCTATCAGCATGATTGCTTGCCATGACTGTCGCTTAGTACAGAGAGAGATTGCTTTGTTAGAGCTTTGTGGCTTTGTAAGAAACCGACATCACCAACAATTGCGTTATTAGGGACACATACAATGTTGCTAGATACTATGTGAGTTCTTATCGCATGACAATTAAGCAATCATCATACATCTTTCATCGTTTTGCCACCTAACACTAGCAACTAAACAGCACCCATGGCTATTCAAAGCGCAACTCCGGTAAGTAGCGAATGGTTGAAGGAGGGGGACTAAGTAGAGCTACTAAAGCAAAAACCTCAATGACTAATTTTCAAAGGTATGACTAAAAGAAGAAAGAAAAAAGAAGATGAAATAAACAAGCACTCAAACAATTATCTCATTTTGTTCTACATTGAACCCACCTTAAACGGAACGCGAGCATCACCCAGTCTTCCGGTGCCAACCGGACAACGCTTTTTGTCTTTTGGCTTATTCGATTGGATAAATTCGTGTTAAATCAGTATGTTTCAAAAGGGATTCCCCTTTTAAGGGAACAGCAATAAACGATGAAAATTACTCGAACGCGACAGCAAGAGTACAAAATAGACTGGCACACTCTTCGCATATTTATTATTCAAAGAAATTAGGCAACGATGCAAACGCATCATCAATAGTGGAGCAAGATGGCGGAGCTTTAAATCTACTCTAACATACTAAGGTGAACCACCCAAAAAGAGGGAAACAAATGGCAATAATTATGATATTCCTCTTCGATACTCTCTTGTACCATGCTTTGTTTGTACGTTGCTTGTATGGGCGATCGCGTTTCGATCACAAAGTGTGTCTTTGTGGGATGTATGCGTGGTTTAAAAGGAACGAGAATGATACCGTTAAACCAATTTTGAACAAAAACAATGCACAGGCACTGTTCTGTGTGTGTTTGGCTGGTGTTTCTGTCGTATGGTGGGGTAATTAAATGCGCTTTCAGTCATAAATACGTCATTATGCCGTACAGCGAAACGCAATGGCTACAAAATTATGCATTCAATGGCACTTCATATAGTTGACCACCACCGTCACCGACGGCAGAGACGGCCGCCGACGGCGATGTCCCATTCGTGATGGGGGAGCTGCCCTTCTGTGACTGGTTGGCATCAGCGGCACCAGCGGGATGGCCACCGTTCGTAACCGCTTTCGTCTTGGCAGTTGCAAGATCCTGCTTTTGACTGTGGTCATCATCCACGGCCTCCAAGTCTTCTTGCACGGTTGAGTCGGAAAGAATGGAGTTGGTCTTTGCGAACCCATTGGCGTGTCCATCGCCCATGGTACCATGGTCCGGTCCCTCGTTAGTTGCAAGTCGGAAGTCGTTCTCCTTTCTTGCTAGCTTACCCTTTGCACCGAATCGATCTGTTAAGGCTTGCACCACGACGTGCACGACGAACAGGGCCAGGGCGGCCCATCCGAAGCTGCGGAACGTTGCACTACCACCTATATGTTCGAAAAGATGGCCAGCGAGCAAACTGCCGAGCGATACTCCGACTCCTTCGAATACCGCACCAACCAAACCCTAGACCAGGAAAAACGGAGACCAGGAATACAATTAATTCTGGGATTAACACAGTCAATGGTACAAATAGCGATCGGCGATCATCATTACCTGCATCGTGGCCTCTGTTCCCGGTGGAGCGACGATACTGGCGTACGAAGCCATGGTAGCGTAGAAAAGACCGAACGTAATGCCGTTCATAAATTCGATCGGTATCACCCACCAGGGATCGACGAGGTACGAGTAGAGTAGGAATCGTACACCGAAACCCAACAGTACCAGACTCATGGCATGGATGTGACCAATCTTCCTGAGGATCCAACCGGACAGGAAGAAGAACGGTAGCTCACCGCCGAACGTTTGAATGGACATGATGATACCTTGCAGGGTTTTAATCCACGTCGAATGCCCACAGCTAACCGTAGAGTTGATGATAAAGATTAAAATGTAGATTGAGCGGGCAAAAACGTGTTCGTGAATCATTTACTTACCCTTCCATTGCTTTCGCTAAATCTTCTAGATGCCAGAAGAGGAAATTCCAGATGAGCGCAGTGCCTAAGCCGATCATTACGCACCAGCAGAAGAACACCACAACCCGGAAGCTGGCAAATATTTGTCCAACATCCTTCAAAATGTTTGTAGACATTCTTGTTTGCGTGTGCTGTAAGACAAGTGTTGATTAGATCGGATTGCCGGTCGTCGTCGGATTGATCCGGAACCCCCCGTTACCTGTAATTTCGAGGAACAAAGAATGTCGAACCCAATCAATACGACGGTCATATAGAACACGACCGTGTAGTCTTTCGTCAGCTTCCCCTCGGAGAAGGTATCGACCAGGAATCCGGCAAACAGCGACACAGTACCCCATCCGATCGAACCCCACAGCCGTTGGTTGCCATAGAGATGTGGTTTATCGCCGAGCATCTCGAAGCAGATGGCATCGCCTACGCTGACTACGACGGCCATACCAGCCCAGCTGGCGATGAGGAAGAGAAACAGCAGCCAGAACTGATACAGTCCCGTCACCTTGCTGTCCGGGATATGTGAATTGGAGATCGCTTCCATCACGCGCTCATTGTCACAATGAACCCGACACGTGGGTCGAAAGTCGGTTGTGTTGGCGGGACAGTACAGTGGGACGGTCCGCCCATCGATTTGTCCTTCGCGTAACAAAAAGAAAAGGCACTCTTCGACCGCTTCCACGTGATTGTACGGTACAACGGCGGTCAGGTGTAGCAACTGATCGCTGGGAATGTTGCTCCCGTTGCAGTACTTCGACACGTTCCAGTGCTTGCATATCGTATCCCACATCCACGGTTCCGTGTCGCACTCCAGATAGCAGTTCATGGTGCTGTTGCCTTCGTTTTGGGTTATCTCCTCCACCAGACATTTGTCGATAGTGGTGCCATTGTCCGGGCAGTACCGAAAGTTGGAAACCCCTTCGTGGCAGTGGAATGTGACCGTCGTTTCTTGCGGAATGGCCGGGATGAACATGATGAGGAAGAATGGTATCGCGGTAAGAATCTGTGGATAAAGGAACGAGTTAAGATGCACCACCGGAACCAGAAAAGTCTCTCGCACACGGCAGTAGCATACTTGAAAGATGAGGAACAGGAGCTTCTGACGCTGGAACCGATCGGCAATGATGCCGAACAGAGGCTTCACCAGCATACCCACGATAGGCAGGACAGTGTAGATCGTTCCGACGATTACGGAGGAAAATCCCAGCTGTTTAACCAAAGTAGGCATAAATGGGACCACCGGCGCCGTTCCTAAGGAAAATTGAAAAACAGTGAAAACCGAGCAACCATTGGCATTAACCACGTGTCCGCTCGTTGCGCGATTCTCGTTCCCTAAATAGCAATCGACGGTTGGAAGATGATTTGGAAAAGCGGTTCCCTTACATAATGCTATGTTTCAATAGTTGTTATTTCCCATTAACATGTCATAAAGATTTAATTTGTTCTACTTGTAAATACCACCAAAAAAAAGTAACACGCATCGTTTGGTCCTTGGAAAACCGGTTTCGCATTCTAACTGAGATGGACCCTCGAAATCCGGTTTGTCCCTTTTTTTGGGGTGATTCGTCTCTGCTTACCTGCATTGAAGAGGAAGTAGTGTGCCTTCATAGGCAGAAGCTTCTTGTTGACCTGTAAATTCACCATCTTGCAGCTTTTGTATAACGGGCGATTTCACGATACTGGGCAATAGCGAAGTAAAGTTGGTAATTTTATCAAAAGTGCATGCCTCGGCGTAATGATATCCCGGCTCGCGATTGCCGCTGTTGTCTGCTTATGTTTCCGTGCACGCTCTGCTTCAACCATATGCTGCACAGAGAAACGAAAACTTCACTTTCCAGTCGTTTATTTTCCACCCATTCTGCTTCCACTCGATGAAATCTTACGACCTAACGGTGATAAAACACGGAAAGCAAGGAAAACATGAGATACACGAAGGGTTTCTCGCCGACTCGCGTCGACACGTTGACAGATTTTCACCGGCGCGTCGGCCTACTGTTTGTTTACGTCTTTTTCACATTCACCGATCGCTTTTGGCACGAGATCGTCGATTCGCGAGATGATACCGGCAAAGTGTTCCGCCTTCTTTCCACCAAGAAACCACCCTCACGCACTACAGAATACCCCGCTATCCAGTTATGCAATGCCCGCGCCTGTCCGCGTGAAGCCGCGTTTGTCAACCACCGCCAGCACCTGCACAGTACTGGCAATAATAATAAAGTATCCACATCTTCTCCTGATTCGAGGAACTACAATCTATACTTTAATTGCAACGAGATCATTTTTATTCTTTATCGGCAGTATCCGTTGTTCCGACTGGCTTACTGAGATTCTTTCGATTTTGTTTGCAAAGAGTGTGGATACCTTATTTTGACCAGTACTGTACCAGAAACGCACGTGATAAACGTGTGACTCGTTCTTTGAAACTATCGAACGTTAACAGGTGTTCACAGGGATTCACAAATCTCAACAGACAGCCAAAGCTTTGAAAAAAACAAAATACTTCTAGCAAAAGCAACAGCAACCGTAAAGCGTATAAGTGCGATGGATTCGCGGTTTTTTTTTATAACAACGAATACGCTTGAACGGTTAATCGCATTTTAGCACAATCTCTGTACAGCCCCATCACTCACTCTCTATCACAGCTGATAAGAAAAGACACACATTAGCAAACTCTTTCAACGACCCGTTACGATATGGTTGATTGAGGTAGCTGCCGGCGGTATGCAGATGTAGGATTCCACAGGTCTATTAGTTCAAATCAAACGATGTACAATCGCTCAATTGGCGTGGAATCCTAAAGAAGTAATTGAATGCTGCCACAGATACTCTTCACACAATTCGAATCGAACAAACGAAAGTAATTGGAATGAACCCGCAGTTCCAGCGGCGATTAATTGAATAATCAGCGACCTAGCAACGTTGAGATCACTATCCACTGCCGCCTTGTGCACGCCTAGACCCAAGATGCACGACTGACTGAACAGGGCAACGAACAGATTTTTACTGCCCGGCTTTCCAAGCAGCATAATCTCCTGCACAACACAGTCTGCGCGGCGATAACACGTGCTTATCAGCTAACCAAATGAACGCCAAGATTTGTCGTCTCTCTCCTAGGCCTGTTTTAATAGAATCGAGATTGAGGGTATGTTTGTGATAGTACAGAGCTGATAGCAAGCCGATGCATTTAGTTGCAGCATATGAAAGTGGGCGTTACGAGATGGTAAAGTACGCGAATGCCGATGCAACCCGGAGTCTAGTGCAGGACTTTCTAACCGTAGCCAATGACTCAATTGGCAAGTGTAATCGCAACCCATTAAGAGAAATTGATAACGTATACAAAAACATCACTTTGCAACGATTGACTATAGATTCATTTTTTACACTCGTTTATTTGTAATCATTTCCTGCTTCCATAAGTACTTCTATACTTATAACTACATCTTTAGTGTCCGCATCTTTGTTATATGCACTTTTTCCTTTTCTTTCCGTGTTACCGTCTTTCTATTCATATTCTCTAGTAGCTTACGCATAAAAACTAATATAAAAAATACAACATAATCCAATCACTTTCGGTTTATTGTTCGACGCGTTTTCCTTTCTTCTTGTTGAGGATTGCGCCCTTCTTTGACTTCACAGCAAATCATTTGCCAATTTCCCCGTCCTTTACTTACATAAAAAGGTTCTATAACACGCAACAAACTAAATGGGGAAGGGAAAACAAAAAGAAAAACGGAACCGCAACTTGACCTTCCAAACGTACGATACACTTACCATCTTAGCCTAGTACTCTTGCGATCCGTTCAGAATGATCGTGTAACATTTTGTTCTATTAAAACTTGTCCGAAACAGCGAATAAAATGCATAGATCCGGTAGGCACATAAAGAGAGACACAATACACAATACGATGCTGTTGTACGTTCGCATGTAGCAGTTGCTTATGCCTTTCGCGTACCATTTTGATTGACCTCTCCTATTATTGTTGCAGGCAGACGCTGTCTTAGCCGGTCTCTGGAACAATTGATATACAGAGAGGATCGATGCGTGCGATCACGTCTATGATGTGTTGTGACGATGATGATGATTAAGAAAAATGGTTACTTCAAATCACAAAACTCATACTGTTTTACTTATTGACGCCAGAGCTACACTTTTCGTTTCTATGTTCTATATTATGCAAACCTATAGTAAAAGTTAATCCCACCTATGTGCTACGAATTCTCGTACTTTCTAATTTATTCATGCACATACATACAGACACAACTACACAAACAGAAAGGCTTTGTGTGATTCTCGGCTAATAGAGAGAAAAGGGTCTGGAAGGGTTCATCAGCGCAACATATGATGATTTCATGGATGCATTCTCTTATTTACACACTTACAACACTATTCCTGTGCAATTGTTCTTTATCCTTTCGCCATAGCTCAGGCAATGCGTGCATACTTAAAAAATGGCTATTTACAAGAACGTTGTACTTTTACACCATGTAGACAAGCTATTCAATAATAATGTCTGCTTAATTTCCATTTGCTCCAATGATACCGCCGTTTCGCTATACTTCGCTACCACGCTATTGTTCCTCGTTTTTTTCCTACAATGTAACTTTATGATTCATCGTCCATTCAAGGGGTAATCCTAAAACAGATCGTCTCCTACAGTACTTCGGTGTGCCGAGAGAGTGGTTGTTTATGATCGAAAAAGGTACGCTTTTGAATTTTCTACGAAACATCAGGTATAAATAAACACCTTCTCTTCAATCGATTTTGATTAATATTTGACATCTAATGCGCATCGTCGTTTTCAGTTAATCGAATTAATATTATGCTACGTTATTCCCGTCCATTTCTAGATTCTATGTGCTTTGTTTTTTTCATATTCCTGCTTCTGGAGTTATAGGTATAAATAAGGCGTACAGTACAGGATACTCTCTCTCTCTATCTATTACTACCGGTATTTTTCGATTTTCATACTTCTGCTCCTTGCTGAGAGTTGCTTAATGTCCCATTTGTATGTGAAACGGCTTCAATATTACTATGTCCAAGTAGCATAATTCAATTATTACTTTAACACTACACATTATTCCCCCAATTGTTATTTACGGTACGCTGTTACTGGTCGAACGCTACGCGCTTCGCGATATGAATACGCAAGCTAACACGTATTCCTCTATCAAGCCGTAGGAATGTGATCCGCCGCCTGTCCAATGGGGGGAGGGTTGTTCAGGTTGTTATTGTTTCTAATCGTACAAGGCTGGCGAAGTTTCTTAAAGCAACAAAAACTGCAGCCACGGGGCGATACCTACACAACGTGGTCGCGAGCACAGTTTTTGTAAGCCTACTCTTTGGTGAGTAAACGTTTTTGTTCGTCTGAAACCATTTCTTTCGCGTTTTGCGCTTATAGTTCAAGATCGGATGAACCCAACCGTAAGATGAGTTGGATAAATAGTGCAATATGGACCTTAAAACGAACCTTTCAACCATTTTGAACAGTTGAAGTGTACGAACAAAACAAACACAAGTTTACACTAAAATTTGTACGAGATAGCGTGGTGGTTCGCTAATAATAGAACACAAAAAAGAAAATCTCATATGCAAATTCAACAAACTAAACACAACACACCGATGCATCCCATGCAGGGTTCGACCTTTGACGATAACACACGGTTCACAATGATTTCCGTTCGCTCAGTGTAAGAAAAATGAAATAATCTTTTCCAAACAGAAAGAACATTGCCATAAACTGCTTTAAACACTTTTGCATCTGTCTCTGAATGGCTCCTATTATGTATTGCATGTTTCCTAGTTGGCTTTGCCCGGTTAACACTCACATAAGACCAATGTGAGCTAGAGTTATATCAATAACGCATACCAAAAACAGACGAATTTACAAAAAAAAGAAGAAAAAAAATTTAGCTGTTACACCATGTCCACAGTACAGTACACACTTTTGAAACGTTGAGTATTGTGTTTGCCGGAACAGAAACGAGAATAGAGTTTAAATAATTAACACATATCAGTTATGGACACGAAACAGATCTTGAGATTACCGATATAAACCTGCTGATCGATTGTTGTGTTTGTGCTTTCACATGGTTTGTTTGCCATGGTGTGCCAGAGCACTGGGAAGTTGTTCCTTAGGCCGGTTGCCGTTAAAGGAACGGAGAACGGTTCATGCTGTTCATGGCATCATACGGTTTGTGCATCCCCAATGCCGGATGATAGCTCGGTTGCCCGTAAGCACTGGGCGGAGCAGTACCCGGTGGTCCCAGTAGTCCCTGATTCAGCATCATCTGGGCGCGAAGCTCCTCCTGGCGGAAGTATTGCTGATGGATCGGGTCCAGCTGATTGATGAACTGATACGGCCGGGAGCTGTGTTGCGATGCCAGGAATGGATGATACGGTGAGGCGGTGGGCGGTGGTGGATGAACGACAGATGCTGCTGCTACGGCAGCGGCCGCCGCCACCGTTCCCGGTGCTGCCGATTGCGATGTCCCTGCAGCGTTCACCACCGATAGCTTATCATCGCCCGTTGTCCCCCGTAGGCTGGGTGGTAAATGGTAGTACGGGTTCTGAGAGTTGCGATATGCGTCGTCAAGGTACGGGGCGCTGCTCGAGGTATCACTGTACAGACTACCAGGCAATCCGAGCCCTGCTGGACCGGGACCAAAATTGAAGGCACTACCCGGTACCACATTGGCCGTTTTCAGTGAGATGGCAGACGTTTCGGCACCGCTGCCGGAATGGTTACCACCTGCCCCAGCGCTGCTGTTCGCACCACCGATGTTACTAGATACGGATGATGTACCGGTACCACCGGAGGCCGATGTGTTGGCGGAAGTTGGTTTCAGCCCGGGGTAAGCTGGGAAACCATGCTGCTGGTGAGCATGTAACTGATGCGCGTGCTGTTGGTGTAGCGATTGCTGCTGCTGCTGTTGTTGTTGTTGTTGCTGTTGTTGTTGCTGCTGCTGCTGTTGCTGTTGCGCCAGAAGATCTTGTTGGTTTTGATCCTTTTTCTTGCGCGTTCGCTTTGGTTTCGCTGGTGGAGCCACCGGCACTTGTGGTTCGTTCGCCATTTTCTGTGAGGCAACGCATGCTGCGTTCATTGGTTGCTGTTGCGGTTGCTGAGGGTGATGGTAACCACCAGGTGGTCCCGATCCGTAGCCCGTATTTTGATGCTGCTCGCTACGACCGGCTGCCGCAGCGGCACTGTACGCCATTGTACTGTTAAACATTTGCTGCAGTACCGATGTCGTTGCCGCAGTGCTGACGGAAGATGAAGGATGCAGGTTCTTATTGTACATGTGAGCGGCCGGGGGCATACTTTTATCGTAATATCCGCCCGACGACGATGGGTTACCGACTGTACCCGGGGGGCCTAATAACCGATCGTCCGGGTTATAGAGTGACGAAAGTGAGCTCAAATTACGGATGGATGAATCCATTAGCCCGGCGGCTGAGCTGGTTGCGGTTGAGCTGTACGGTTTGTAACCTGTGCTACTGTTACTGAGATCCATGTTGTTGTTGACAGGTTGCTGCTGATGGCCGTGTAGACTACCGTGTGGTTGTTGCGGGCTACGTTGATCGTACCGTGGCAACAATAAATCAGAAGAGCCAGCCACCTTACTACCAGCCGTTCCGCCTCCTTGTGGCCCCGTCGTTGGTCCTGTGGGACCGCCAGATTGCAGATTGTACACACTACCAGCGCCGCTATTCTGTTGGTGTTGTTCGTGCGCTTTATTCATGTTGTTCCCATGGTGATCATAACCGGAAGATCCGCCACTCGACGGTACGGCGCCATGATTGGTGGTTCCGAATCCACGCGGGAAGCTCATCGTTGCAGCGCGATTAAACATATCGAATGCTTTCGATTTGCTAATCGAAGCATCCATCGGTGCCCCGTAACTCACATGGTGAGCATCGAACGGTTGTTGCTTTCCATCGCCGCCACCTCCTCCGATGGATTTGCTGTTCTGTTTGCCACCACCCGCGGCGGTTGCTTCCATGTTCATAGGAACATCCTGTTGTTTAGTCACGCTGTTGTTGCTTCCACCCGTCGATGATTCGGGCTCACTGTACCCAAGATTAATCATTTCCGGTCCTTTCGATGGTTGTTGTTGTTGGTGATGCTGATGATGCGGTTGGTGCTGCTGCTGGTGCTGCTGCGGATGTGAATGTTGAGGATGATGATGTGGTGCCGAATGGTGCTGATGATGGTGCTGATCAAGGGTCGAGCCACCTGCAGCTGCAGACGATGAAGCAGCTGAAGCCGAGTTTAGGTCGTACGGTCGGCCGTAAGTGGAAGCGTAAGGATTGCTTTGACCACCCATCAGTAAACTACCCAGCTGGCTTTGCTGCGACTGCTGCCCAACCGTCGACAGACCGTGATGCGCATGATGCTGTGCCTGATGATGATGCGTTTGTTGCGATGGATGTTGTTGATTCTGCTGCTGTTGTTGTTGCTGTTGCTGTTGCTGCTGCTGCTGTTGTTGTTGATGCAACTGCTGTGATTGTTGCTGTTGTGTGTGAGCGTGAGCCGGAGAGGGATGCTGATGGATGTTATGGTGAGCTTGCTGTGGTTGTTGAGAAGATGATGAAGACGTCGTTGGCATGTGAGCAGGTGCCGGTGGCATTGACAACGCGTTGCTTTCCGGACCGGACTCGCTCCCGGTTCCCGGATGATACGGATTGTATTGATTTTGATGGCCCCACGGGCTTGCGGAAGACTGATGTTGACCAACAAGCTGCGTTGCAGAAGCCGACGCTTGCTGCGACGGAACCGTTGCCAAGTTTTGTGCTACAGCATTCGATTGCGAATGGGCGGCTGTGGAGTCAGGAGGCAGTATCACACCAGCTGCAGCCGCCGCCTGCTGAGGCGTGATGATGGGAGGTGCCAGCTTGATCGTGCTCTGCGTGCCCGCACTATTCGCAATTGCTGACGGCTGAGGCGGCTTTGGAGACATCGGTTGGAATGGTGACAGTTGGCCTTGGGAGTAGGGTGAGTTGGGATCCTGCTGCGAATAGGGTGAACTTTGGTTCGACTGAGAAAATGGCGAGTTGGGACTCTGGTGTAGCGGTGTGTTTGGTTTGGATTTGGGCGGACCACCGGTGGCAGCTGGATTAACTCCCGACTGGTTATTGCTGACTGTTGCACTGTGATAAGGCGAGTGGCCGGCCTGTACCGAACTACTGCTGCTGTACGGTGAATGTCCTCCTCCCAGCTGCCCGCTCTGCCCGGCGGGGCTGTGGGGTATCGTTGTGGGATTAGGAGTGACAGAACTCGTACTGTAAGGCGAAAGTGCTCCCCCGGAGGAAGCCGGTGAGGCCAATGGCTGCTGCTGCTGTTGCGGTTGCTGCTGATGCCCATAGGGAGAGGCGGCCTGTGATGGCTGCGGATAACAGGAAGGCGAATTCGGTTGCTGTTGGTACGGCGAGGAGGCCGGATTGTGATATGGAGAGTTGGGATTTGTACTGGGGCTCATTGAAGAGTTGTAATCGGACTCCTGCGAGGCCGGTTGTTTGTACTGATCGTAGAAATCCACCGGAGACTTCATGTCCTTTCCGTAGCCCTTGAAAGTATCTGCTACCGTCGTGTTACCTGCCGCGGTACTGCCATTCCCAGGTCCACCACCAGCACCAGCTCCGGTTATGCTTCCACCAGTAGGCGGTGCATTCGTGCTTGAGTTGTTCCCGGTTACAGCACCAGCGGTCGTAGAAGAACTGGTGTTTGCTCCGTAACCGGTGTAGCTGCCATACATGGAACCACTGCCAGTGATATTCGCCGCCGTTCCAGCAGTATTGGCCGTGTAGAGATGCTGCGAATACTGTGGATAGGGCGATGGCAGATCACGCGGGCTGCAACTTTTCTCAGGGCTGCTCTTTTGCGTCGTATCTTGATAGAAGCCAACTTTGATCGCACCATTCATGGGATGGTAGGGGCTCTTTTGCGATTCATCCAACTTTGGTGAAGTCATGATCGGCGAGGCACCGATCGGACTTGGGTACGGTGCTGGATAACCTCCAATCCGTTCATCGATACCGATCCGCGGACTGTCCGGATCCTGGCTGTACGAGGACCGTTCACTCACCGTACTACCGGTGCTGGCCTTACGCTGACGAGGTGGCGCCGGAAGAATCGGATAGTTGGGACTTTCCAAACTGTGCGACACTCCGGACCCTGCTGCGGCTCCGGATCCTCCGCCTAAAGACGATTCCGACGAAGGCGGTGTGTGATCGTGAGCTCCACCACCTTTACCACCCCCCTTCTCACTTGCCGGTGATCCTTTACCCGTTTCTTCGGTATCATCTGGCTTTTTCGGTTTCTTGGGCGCTCCAAATGCCTTGAACCAGGCACTTAAATTTGGCGTTGCAGCCGGTTTGTCCGTTGATCCTTTGGCACCACCATCCTTGCCCTCCTCTAGTGACGACGACGCCGATGATGAGGTTTTTGCATTTGGCACACTTTCCTTCTTGCCCGATTGATCACCATGATCTTTGCTCATCTTCCCACTATCCATCGCACCCGTTCCGCTTTTCTCCTCCGACTCTTTGTCCCTCGGGCTGGCTTCAACCGTCGTGGCAGTTGTTCCTAACGATAGCTTACTAGCGGACGACGAAGAATTGATCGCGGAAGAATCCTTCTTATCGTGATCCTTCTCCTCGTCACCCTTCAGCTTGTGATTAATGGCATCGCTTCGCTTCTTCTCCCCGCTATCCTCCCCGATCCGGCGATCGTCATCATCATCGTCGTCCTTCACGTCATCGGCAAAGTTGTGCTGCTGTACGATACCGAACCCTTCCGTATTGAGGACCGTCCCTAGGCTAAGCTTCGGTTTCGATTCATCGGTCTGTACGATCAGAGCATTTTTCACCTCCTTGAACTTACCGAGCGGACCACTAGCGCTGCCAGTACCGCCGGCTCCAATGGCACCACCGGATCCACTCGCACTACCACCAGCAGCACCGAGCGCGAACAGTTCGTCCGGTTTGTTCAGATTCTGAATCGTCCCAATTAGGTTTCCCTTGGTTTTGCCCGGCTGCAAACGATCAATGGTTCGGTGAAGATCACGTTTGCGGCCACCAAGTTGCGACAGTTTCTCCTTCAGCGTTTTACGTTTCGGTTCCTTCGGTTCCTTCTTCTGCGAGTGCGGAGGTATGATCGGTGGTGGACCGAGGATCGTATGCTGGCTACTGCTACTGCTGGATCCGGTGTTTTTGGCGATCGTAGGGGCAGCAGAAGAGGAGTTTTCCTTCAACGATGTTTCACCGGCGTTGCTTGTCGATTGGGACAAAGGTACGCTTTCCTTCGATCGTTCCGTGTTTGTTGCTTTTCCCGGCAGTGGTGCCTTCGGTAAGAATGCGGTTGGTGGAGCGGCCATAGCGGCAAGACCGGGACTGGCACCACGAAGAGGACTCGCTGTTGTGCTCGACATACGCTTCTCGCTCGGTTCACTCACCGTCGTAGCCGCGGGCGGTAGCTGGGCAAGTGGTATCGGTTTCCGGAAATCGGCCGCTTCGATCTTAACCGGAACAGGATCGAAATCATCCATGATGTAGCGTGAGGGAGAGTTACTGGCCGAGCTGTACTCTGTAAAACGTGGCGTATTTTCGAGCCATTTGTTAATGTCTTTCAGTGTTTGTTCCGTTTCCAGCTCCAGCTCCTCCATGTTGGCTCCACCGGGCACTGGGGCGTTGGAGCCTTTTTGGAGCGTTGCTCCTGCCTGTCCCTTAAACGTTGCTGGAGACCTTGCAGGTGATTTCGTGCTCACTTTCGGCTGTTTCGGGGTCGACGATGATCCTCCTCCTCCAACCGCTGCTGTTGATCGTTTTTGGCCCGCACTACGTTTATCACTCTCTGAGCGGGTGGATTCGGCCGCAGTCGCACTGTTGGTCTGTGCAGCACCGACGTCATCCACGAACTCGTACTCGCTGCTACGATCCACCTTTTTGGAATCTCCAAACGGACGCTTTCTATCTTGGGCAGCGTTTGGAGCAGTAGGCACGCTAAATTCCGCCGATTTGTCCCGTTTCTTTTTTCCCTTGGCGGTTGCAGGCATCGCTTTGTTCGGTGTGCGACCAACCTCACCACCACCAACCGTCGGTTTTTCATTCTCCTGATCTTGCTGATGCTGCTGCTGGTGACGTTTCTTGGGATGCTTGCTCACGGTAGCTGGTTGTTCGGGCACGTTTAACCGCTGTTGCTGCTGCTGTTGCTGCTCTTGCTGTGGTTGTTTCTGATGCCCACGGTTCGACGCTTTCTGTTTCCCTGTCTTTTTGCCACCAGTGCCGCCGTTGCCACCTGCGGTTGCGGCGCTCTCTTTCACTTTGGCTTTGGTTTGTTTGGCCTTTGCTTTACTTTCGGCAGCAGCAGCCGCCGCCGCCGCAGCTCGATTACGGCGCTCTTTGATGAGATCAAACTTGTCTTTAATATCGGGCGTTATAGGCCGATCGAAGGAGCCTTTGCGTGCGTCACCACCAACCGACTGGTCGTCCTCGTCGGAATAGTACGAAGCAACCGGACTAGGCGATCGTGAAACCGTTCCTGATCGTGATCGCCGGTGGTCTAGTGTAGGGGTTGAGGCGCGTCCGCGGGCCTCTTTGCTTGCCTGTTGCTTTACACCACCTTTGGCGCCACCTCTGCTATTCTCTGCATCGGTTGCCTTGCTGTGCTGTCGAGATGGACGATCTTCAAACGGTGCATCGTCTTCCGCTTCATCATCTTCAGCACCACTGGATGCTGGGGCTCGGTGTTGTTCGTTGGCGGCAGCGGCAGCAGCAGCAGCAGCAGCAGCAGCAGAACCTTTAGACTTTTTCTTTTCCCGACTTGTTTTGTCCTTTTTGTGAGATTTTTTGTCTTTTCCCTTCTGTTTGCCCTTGCTTGCCTTCTTGCTTCCATCCCGTTGATGTCCCGAACGATTATGATCCTCATCATCGTCATCGTCGTCATCGCCGACGATCGTCTTTTGTTTGGAGGCTTTCGCTTTCTTGTTCTTTGATTTTTCTGATTTTTTAGAACGAGACTTAGCGGCACCACCACCACCACCACCACTATCATCAGTTAGCTGCCCATCATCGTCCTGCTCCTCAACGGATGTGTTCTGTTGGCGTTTGTGTGATTCTGGTTTGCGACTGGCTTGGTAGTCCTCGTCATCGCTATCCACGGCCGTTGAATTCGGAACCATTGGTTTCTCTTCTTCAACCTCTTCCCCATCGTCGCTCTCGTGTTCGACTAAAACCTTCGCTTTACTAGTAGCACTCTGCTGCTGCTTTTGTTTAGGCTTACTTTTCGATGGCGATACGCTCTTCTTCGATTTTTTGTCCACCGCAGTACGGTCCGCCGTTACAGACTTGCCCTCCTTGGCGCCTTTTTTGTCATGTTTCGGAGTGTGTTCTGAGCCAGTGGCCGATTCCTTTTTCACTTTTGTCTTTTTCTTCGATTTAGATGCTTTCGCTGGCTCACCGCTGCTGGTGCGTTGCTGTTTTGGCGTTAGACTCTCACCTCGGTTACTGGACGCCGAAGGTGATCGTACTGTTGGTGTCAACGGGCGGCTCGGTGAACGGGACAACGATCGTTCGGGAGGGGAAAACGGTTCTGGCTTCGATTTCACTGCCTTACCACTGGAAGCGTTGGAGTTGCTGACAGAAGCTGGTGCCGGACCGGACGGTAAAGCAGGTGCTTTGCCTTTCTTCTCATCTTTCTTCGACTTTGCAATGCTTTTCTTCTTTTCCTTCTCCTGGCGCTGCAGTGCCTTGATGGCGGCCTTTTTCTTGCTCTCGTACACTGGATAATCTTCTTCTTGTTCCACCTCCCTGCTCGATCGTCGGTCAATGCCCGCAATGGGTTGCACCGGTGCCGTGCACGTTGTTACCGGTAGTACTTTGGTATCCTCACGATCTTCACCAGTCGTCGTTTGATCGGTGCGCTCTCGCTTCACTTTCTTACCGGCACTACGATCCGAACGCTCCTTTTTAAAACGTTTACGATCGGGCCCATCGTCCCAATCTTCATCCTCTTCTTCATCGTCCTCCTTCTCCTCTTTACTACCAGCACCTCCACCACGCTTCACGACCGTGCTTTTCTCGTGATCTTCCACCATCTCCGTATCACTGCGATCGTCACTTGATTCCGATTTGATTTTTCTACTTTTTGCCGCCTTACCACCACTCACTTTCTCCTTTTCTTTATGCTTTCGCTTCAAGTTTTTGCCACCGTGAGTCGCACCACTTTTACCCTTTTCCGGAGGATCCGGATCGGGATCGAGATCCGTATTGTCCACCATTGGTTCCGGTTGTTTTGCTGATTTTTGCTTTTTCGCACTGTTTGTCACTGGGCTGCGCTTCACTTCTTTTTGTTCCGCGACACCGTTACTACTGATACTGCTCCTCTTCACTGGTTTTGCTTTTCCGTCCTTGTTCCGGCCACTACTACCACTACTACTGCTTGCTGCCGGGTGTTTCGTGGCCGTAGTTTCGGGTGTCACGCCACTACCACCTCTTCCCGTTACACTTCCACCACTGGCGCTGGCACTTTTCTTCGTCTTCTCCTTCACTGTACTGCTGCTACCGTCGCTGGCGCCATCGGCATCGCCCTTGGAACTGGTCTTGCTGTCAGCTGGCGCTGAGGCTTTGGTACTGTGGTGATATGAGGATCCTTTCTCCTTCACCGTCGATGTACTAGAACGGCACATTTCAGGATACTCGTTGCCCATCATCTCCTCATCGGATGACATTTCGACAAAGTACTTCTTGCGCGCCCGCTCGAAGGCTATCTGTAGATTGTTCACCATCTCCGTGTACTCTGTGGGTGAAAAGGAATCAAGAAACGCTTGGTAAATGCTGCTCTTCGTTTGGTTTACTTAACGTTGATCCGTTTCCTACCGTTCGCCTGACCGTTGTACAGCCGGCAGTTGTTGACGATGAGTCTGAAGTCATGCTGAAAGTCTCCGAACATGGCGTACTCCCCGTTATCCAGCTTTTCTTCCATCTTTTGTAGATCCATCGGTCTGGAGCATCAGGAGAGAGCAGATCCATTAGTAAAGCAAACCATCGAACTGGCCCACGCGTACCCTCATCTTACCTTCGTATGATGGAATAGTAACGGGGCGCTATATCTTCATCCACCGGATCCATGAACGGCCAGGCATCGTCGTGATTTTTTATGCTTTCCAGCACCTTATGCATACCGATCTGTAGTACTTCGTCCGTTTCCGTAAAACTAAAAGACGACGATATGAGAGC
>NC_064878.1:36751563-36764063 GCF_943734665.1 Anopheles aquasalis | reverse complement strand
GTAGGCCCAGAAAATTTCTACGCGGACGCATCTGTCATTTTCGTCTTGCGGTTCTAATCGGTTACAGACCGGTTCTGTGAAACTGGTCTGTGATGTACGCGATTTGACAGATGTCGCCCAGATTCTGGACAGTGTGTACGCTAGACACAGGAAAAAAACCGGCAGATTCTGCGCCCAGATTCTGTGCGGTGCGTACACAGCGTAATCGAACCTCGGCTGTCAAACGGGGCCCAATGAGACGTTGGAATCGGTATACCGATTCAAATGGTATGTTTTCCGAGATAATCAGTGCTTTTCTGTGCCACGAATGGCTTTAGTATGGCTCTAATAGTGATACATGATATAATAAAATACACAAAAAGTAACAAAAATACAATTATTATGAAAATGTTTTCTGATTCTCGAAAGAAACTCTGCAGGAACAGTACCAAAAGCACACCGGTTGGTGTGGAACCGGTTCGAGGACAAAACTACGCCATGCCGTACTGAATATTCTGGGACAAGGGCCCGCTTTTGTCCTACCTTCATGGCGCACTTTGCTCACTTAGGAAAATTTTTCGGAATGGTACTTTGTGGTGCCGTGTGGTACCCAAGCGGTTTGTTTTGAATTTGTCCATCGGACATTTTCAACATTATTAGGAGAGAACTTGTTCGATGACCAAGTTATAATCCACGTTTCATACAAGGCTCCATGCAGCACGCTACTTTGAAGAGCGTTTCCCTAAACCAACGTTTTCAAAGTCGGTGCCCATCGTACCGTAAAAACTACTGGACAGATCGATTTGAATTTTCGATTTTTTGATTTTTTACACATAGCCTGTATACTTTTTGCCAGGTAACCCCGTCGAGATATCATTAAAATTGTTTATACTTTTTTTTAAACAAATCTGTAAAGCTCGTTTTTTCTGGCAGAATCGCAAAAAGCATCACTTTTTCAACTTTGAAAATCTGCCAAAAATCGAAAAATTAGAATATCAACAAAAACTCTCCGGGACTACCTAGATAAACTTATAATCTTTCTAACGAATATCGATTTGTATTTTTCTGATGACCCGTCACGCAGCTACGATGGGCACCAGAAAAAGTATCTTTTCGAAGACACGACTGCCTAAATTTGATGGCATGGATTAATTTTTCAAAGAATGTTGCTCAAAACATTACAAAATATTCTTCAAAAGTTGTAGATTATTATGTCATTTACTTGAAAAAATACAGTAGAATGGTTACGTCACAAAAAATCGTTAAAATGGGCCTTTTTTTTGCCCGAAAATACCGAAGTCCCCACCTTAAGTCATCTTCTTTTAAATATTCAAAAACCACCTTTCTAAACGTTAGTCTCCAAACTCACCAAAAACGTGCCGCTGGATTCAAAAATATATCGGAAAGATCCCATTTTGATCGTATGAAAAAGACCTCGTTTTGGAACTAACAACTGAACCGCGTAAAAACCTGTTGGGTTTTGCCCGTTGCACCCACGTGTTTTTTCACTGATTAAGCAGAGCATAAACACCTTAATGCTGGCGGAGTGATCGCTGTCGCTTGAGGCGATTTGTTTATTAGGTTCTTTTTTTGCGTTCATTATCGCCTATAGCCTACTGCATGCGCGAAAGTGACAGCAAGCGTCAATGTGGTAATTATTGCCTCAGGCGATCGATAATATCGCCTCCCCAGCATAACCCAGCATAACCAACCCAGCAGCTTCTTTTTTTAATCTATTCTATCTCTTGACTCTATGTATGTGAAGTTCTTGATGATCGGTACAACATCTTGTACGACCGCTGAGAGTACCTGGATGGATCGCTACGAATCACAGACACTTTTCCAGAGCCTGATTCATATTTTAATGATACGCGATCTTATCTCTGTTTCTGAGCAACAGCTCATACCATCTTTAAATGTTGCTTCGTGTTCCTTCCGCGCTCCCAATTGTCTTCATCCTTGTCCGGTGGATTAAATAAGCGAGCGAAGCGAAGTTTTGCAAGGCCGCTGCTCGTTGGGTTAGCGTTGTCACTTGCTATGAGTTCATTGAAGAATAATTTGAATAACAAACATTAGTGGTGAGTAAATTGGCAAACAAGCGAATGCAGATAAGGTGCGATCGGAATGCAACTTCAACATTCAACAATCTTGAAACGCACGCTAGATATGGTTTTATCACTCGTTTTGAATTATTCAAGCGTCCGAGCCGTGTTTACCCATCTCTTGCAGTCACTTTGTTTGCTCTCTAGTACCTTCATGCGGTGACTTCATTATGAATGATTCCTTAAGCAGAACAGATTGTGAAGATGAGTTTTAGTTGCAAAAGAAGTACTAGCACTTGAAAGAGCATTTGAAAGATATCTATTCTGTCGTAACTAGACTGCTTCAGAATTAATTAAAACAACGATTCTCTATTTCTAACACACCGAGACTTTAAAACAAAAATATATCCTACACCATTTACATTACAGGTCGAATATGATCACTAAATAAAATTTGCTTTTAATGTAGTAGTTGCCGGAAATTGTATGTGTCTCCTTGAACCGCACGAACAATTTATAACCAATCTCTATATAATATCCGGTACACGGAAACCAATAGTAACAAACAAATAATAAACTTAAAGTTTGCCGCTTCGGCTGTCCTCCCACTAAGCGAAGGAAATGGCATCTTTCGTTTTCTGCTTTGGTCACAACAATCTTCTCGATATCATGCCCGATGTTTCAAGAGCACACTCGGCAAACAATTCGACAACTAGACAACCAACATGCTGCAGCTGCATTCTTGCAAGAGCATCGCGTTGCAATCGAGCGCTGCACACAAGAATGAATATCTTGCCATCAATTTTTCCTGCATACACGTCGTTCAAAGCAAAAAATAAAGGGAAAACGGTACGAAATGGCTTTAAGGGGCAGGTCGCCGAGCGGATCGAAGCAAAAATGCAAGTAACCGACAACCAATACCGAAGTCTGCTGCGTCAAGCTGCTTCGCACTATCTAAACGGGCTTCGGAATCTTTTACTCGATCGAAACTTATACACGTAACGACTATTTTTCCACCCCGCGCTCTCTTCCCTCCGCGTGAGTGGAAATTTATTTTGCTCCTGTTTTTGAAGGGAACCATAGCCAAGACCTAGGCCAACGCTCGTTGGTTCGTGTGTCCTGAGAGCATCGGCGGGAACGCGGTAGTGCTACAAGCATTTCTGCATTACTACTGCTGGCGGTATCCAAAAACAGACGATACTCTCAATGTATGCGGACATTCGTGCTTCTGCTGCTAGAGGCTAGAGTGCAGGACAGTTCCAGGACCATCGGAACAGATGGACCATGTACCGTGTACATGTCCGGGATCGTGCCTGTGGGCTAGTACGGAATGGTTCGTACGGTACGGAAAAAAAGCGTGTGTGCAATATGCATTGATGTTATTTATGGGTAAACCACGCCGGCGTACACCGTTGTTCGAAGGTTGCGATGCTCGGAAGCTGCTAAAACCAGGGTGGTTAAGATGTGTGCCTAGATACGGCACTTGGGTCCGAGTATGGTTTTGCGGTAAGCACCGCTACTCACTTTCTACCCAATTCCAAAGTAGATTTGCTGAAAGCATTTGATGATGCTAGGGAAGAGTGTAGATAGAACGACAGTTTTTAAGATGTGGCCCACAATGGGTTTACTTTTGTGATAGAATCACTCGAATTTGTGTACTATTACAATCCCCAAAAAGTAAGGTGAGTTTAGGTTTACTTTGAAAATTCTTAAGTTTTTTCTTCTAAATGGAATTCATATGCCAACGGATATTTCAGTTTTTAAAACAAATGAAAAATTCGACTTTGGGGATGGCCTTCAGCTCCTTCTTCGCCGTGGCTTGAATCGGCTCTATCGTATCAAAACGGTGTTCCCGGACCGACCTTTTGAGCTTTTTTAATAGCCAGAAACTACACGGTGCTAAATCATGCGAAGTTGATGGTTGTGGAACGATATGAGTTGAGTTTTTGGGGAAAAAATCACGGAGAACCAACGCCAGTCGCTGTTACCGACGGTACCAGCCGGTAGTTTTTACGCGTTTGAGGCACAAAACATTTATCTGGCACAATCGACGTTAATCTAGTTGGTAGTCGACGTCAACACTACACTATGTTTCATAATGATAGCCTCTCCCTGTTTTTTCGATTTCGCGCTCGAATAAAGCTCCCCAAAAATAATTAAAAATACTGTAAATGTTCCTTTCATCGTTACAAGACATATGCCGTTTGAATTTTGAAAAAATATGAAAAAATGTGGATTTGAGAGCCATCAATGTAATGTCCTGGCCAGCGATTTCTCGGGACTTAAATTCGATGGAGAATGATTAACATCAATGTAATGTCCTGGCCAGCGATTTCTCGGGACTTAAATTCGATGGAGAATGATTGGCGGATGTTTGTTCGTGATGTTTACAGGAATGGTAGGCAATTTGACACCATAGATCAGGTGGAAGTAGCTAATAAGAGTGCATGGCGATCCTTGCGCACTGCAACATTTTTCATGCTCGCTGTAAGCAAGCCATCCCGCATTTCCAGGCAATTAATAGTAAAGGAGGAGTTATTGATTATAAATAAAATAACATTGATAGCCTAATGAATTTTTTCCCGTCTTAATTTAATTTTTTTGTAGGGTGAGGCTATCATTATGAAACACCTCATTTTTGGATTTTTGGCTCTCAAATCCACATTTTTCATATTTTTTCAAAATTCAAACGGCATATGTCTTGTAACGATGAAAGGAACATTTACAGTATTTTTAATTATTTTTGGGGAGCTTTATTCGAGCGCCGAATCGAAAAAACAGGGAGAGGCTATCATTATGAAACATAGTGTATTTTTTTTAGTTGGGCGTGAGCTTCGTCAATTGACGTTGATGGTCGTGTAGGATGTTCTATGTTTTCAGCACGTCTTCGATCTTCCTGGAAGCCTTTTTATCTCTTGTAAACATTTTTATTAAACTTGGCGTAGTCACCAAAGGTTTTCTGTATCATTCACAAACCAAATTTTATGCAAATTCAAATTCAGTAGGTTACAAATGCGTATCTCAAAAACTAAAATGGTATACGTGTGCAATTTGGGTTTTACTTTACTTTTTGGGCACAATATAATGTTACGTATTTAACATAAAATCCGCTAAATAAGCAAAGCTCTAGCAAGATGAAGTCGGATTGAATCTTCAATCAAACCATCAATATACCAGATGCTTTTGCTACACACCGTTGCATGGCAACCTTCAAGACGCATCTGCAACCGTCGATTTCCCCTAAGCGTACTCGGATGAGATTTCCCAATCACAGCGGTTTGGGTTTTGGAGCGGATCTAGTGCCGTGACCAATCTTGCATCGAATTCTGTCCACGTGTCCCAATCCCACATCCACAGGGTCATGCTGCCATGCTTCGCCAAAGACTCCCGGTATCACCATTAAACTAACCGTCGCCACTGCAAATGCATATTTCATGGCACAACCTTGAATAGCGTGCTCAAGTGGGTAGTGGGTTTGCATAGTCTGCGGGTTTTCTGCCCGACCATCTGCCCGACCGTCGCTCAGGGACTGTCGGTGGCCCATTTCCGCGCTCATCAGAGCGATAAAAATAAATTGATCTCCGTTCGGCAATCGACACTCTCGGAACATCGGCGCTGAAGGTCCAGCTGAATGAGCAGCGTCATGCTGGCGACAACACTTTCGTTCGCCCGGAATCCGGAATTGCGTGGTGCGCTGCCTGATGACATGGTGCCCGAAACGAGTCCTTCAGGGATAGTTAATGCAATGGATACCTTCACCGCCAGTTCGCCGTCCAGAGCTGGCTGGCATGCTTGCCAACCATTCCTGGTCCGAGAGAGGAAGTCCGATTTTCAACCGCGTTTCATTTTACATCCAACGAGGTTTTTAAGAATCGTTGCGATAGTCACTCATAGCCGAAGCTTGCACAGGAATCGATCTTGTATCGAACATGAACATGATGAGTCGTTTGCCGTGGTCGGCGAACGCATTCAAATGCCCTACGGTACATGGTAGATCCCTGTGAATGGATGGAACCTGTTAAATCTTGATGCTCCTAGCTGTTGGCACCCTGGCAGTGGTTGCGTTTGCAAGCTTGCGGCCATCGTGACCAACCCCCCGTTATCGAAACCCTATATTGAACGGGTGCGATCAACTATCGCTGGCCACCAGAGACACACTGGCTTCGGGGTGAAATATATTTCTACACATTTTCAATTGATAGAGAAAGCTTTATTCTCGTTTCTGGAAATCCCACATCGGAGAGCTTCGAGCAGCGTCCCGGGGATGAAGCAGCCGAAGAAGAAGAAGTCTGCGGGCTGCGCGCCGCAAAGGGATTGGGCCAAGCTAGACCGCAAGACGACGAACGGTAGGATAACGATAGCGGACACAGCAGTGCAGACACGGTAACCATGGCCGTGGTCTCTTTCGTGTGGGTTTCTTCGCCTGGTTTGTTGGAGTGCCTTGATATCCTGGGAAAAGCTTCACCGCGCACATACCGGCACCTAGGCGCAACCGACCGACCTACTCCTTGGTATTATGTGGGATTACTGAAGTGTGGAATATAAATTTGCTGATTCAAAAGTTGCCAGCCAGATATCGGCCTTGGCACGATGATGGCCACGCTGTGGTATGGCTTTCGGTTTGTGGTGTGGATCCTCCAGGCTACCCTCTCGATTCTTAATATTCACTTTGTCTGCTTTTAGAGGTTAGCTCAAGGGATGCACGTTGAAACATATAGTTTAGCATATCAGTAAATCCTGACACTACCGCGCGCTGAGTGCACAGACTTACGGTATTTCAATCCGAAACATTTGACCATATCTTCAGTTGTTCAGGGATGGATTGGTTTAAATAATTCATTAACCACTAAAGTGCACTGAAATCGCATGAAAATTAATACATCAATTATGTATATTTAACTATAATTATCTTAATTATATGGTTTGGATATCATTCACAAGAGTATTGGTCAAAGTTTATCTACACAATCTTCATCTATTGCATTTGATATGCTGAAATTCGTTCCATAGATAACTTCAACCAGTCAACAAACACGCAAAACGCAATAGACAAAGTTCCTCTTATCAAACCCCCCCTCCGATGCAATACACACCTTCCGTTGCGTGCATCTTGAACTCGATCAAACTGTACCGGTAGTGAACGGCGAGCTTAGCGGCATGAAGACGAAACTTGTACGAAAATGTGGTCACATTAATGCTTAGGCGTTGATTGGGTCAAGTGAAAAGGCGCAGGAATCTTTGCCCAAACACCAACACACCTTCACGCTAGTGCAGATCAAACGGTGCCTGGCTTTTCTGGCGGCCATCATCGTCTCGATACTGCACCAGAGTGGTTCCGTTTGCTATAGAATTACGATGCTTGACACAAGGAGTGCATGCTGGCGAGGAAAGAGTCCCAAGGTAGGGCGCACAAAATGGCGCACGGTTTGGGTCTGGTTGGGCAACCATGCCCGATAAGAATGCACTTGCCTTCTTCACTTGCATCCGGTTACGATGCAACGACAACGGAACTGAGCCAGAACAGTCAGACTCCTGATAGCTGGAGGTGGTGCCTGGTGGCTGATGCGTTGAGAATGTTGAAACAGAAACTAAACCCCAGAAATGAAGGTACGTTTTGATCTGGCCGGAACTTTTGCTCGACACTCTGTTCTAGTGCGGTCCCTCTAGATATTGTCACACACCGAGTCACCGAGTTTCGGGTAAGCGTGTGATCCTTTCCGTTCCTTTCCATTCTGGCCCGGGCCGGGATCTGAATTATTCAAACAGCAAAGCTCGCCCACTCGCTGGAAACCCGATTCTTCAAAGAGTAAGTTTGATGTGAGTCCCAAATGACAATAATAGTTTCACGGTGCACCGAGCTGTCGAGCAATGTCGGGACTGGGTCCTCGTTGGTGCCCTGTTTGGTGCCTCTGCTGCCACGGAACAACGAGCGTACGTGTGTAGCAACAGTATCGATGGGATAACCGGTATCCTGGATACCGTCTCGGTGCTGATATCGACATGTTTGGCTCCCGGTATAGATTATAAATTTATTAATATTGCAGTCCGCTCTTATCACCCATTTCAGCGGAGGAGCATACGGAGCGTGGTACTACGCAACGTCGTCGGTCGGTGTGCGTGCTCAAAAATGTATACAATGACGCTGTCGAACTTTTACTCGAACGTATATCCGTAATACTCGGTCGGTTGCCATCTCCCGGTGGACGTGTTTGGATGCTGGGTGGCTTGAATTTCTAACCATTGCATGCGGTACGCGTGGCCAGCGGCATGGATATGATATCCTTCTGCGTGGCGATCGACTACCAACTGTGACTGTAAGGACCGATGGCCCGGCCCTCACCAGGGACTCACGGTTGCACTCGCCGGCTAAGCAAGATGGTATAAGCCTGTATCAATATCAAAGTCTTGCTGGAATGCAACAGCATGGCACAGCACAGCTACCTTTCGCTAAACCGAAAATCCCCATACGGATCCACCGGTCGTGGTGGTGGTCGTTGGATCGTATGTCACGTTGAGAGTAGGAAACAGTTTCAATAATTTGTTGCTACTTGTCGAACTTCACCACACCGGCACACCGGTGGCATTCTCCTCCGGTAACCGGATGCATATTGCATTGTCCACAGCCTTGGAGAAACATTTCTCGTTAGTCCGATGGCAGGCAGACAAGGAATTTGCTGCATCTCCACAATGTCGTGCGGCTTTATTAAATCCTGGGAGGATGTGCGTACGTGCGTAGAAACTTTGACGGTGAGTCCAAGATTCAGATGAAAATTAATGGCCGATTACGGTGGCGAGCTGGTATCTCTCAGGCGCACTTTTCGATGATTTGGCACGTTCGGATACGTTTCATCGGAATCTTGATACTATTTGCGGAATGCTATGCTTTTGTTTAATTGTTTTTCTATACTTCTTTGCTTTATCGAAACATTCTTGCCAATTTCTTTAATCGTATAGCTTCCATAGTTTTATCAAACATGTACATTTTGCTTAGTATTCAACATATGATGTAGTTAGTTTTTTCGATACTGTTAAAAGATACCTTACCACCTTTAAAAATCCTTTGGTTTTATTGAAACTTGTTCTGAACATTCTCCTTCAAAAATAAAATGTGAACATTTCCTTCAATGGTTTAGAAGCAGGGATTTTAACATTGAAAATAAATAACGTTCGAGTGCCTAAAAAGAAAATGAGTAGATGGAGATTACAAGGGTGTCGTGCTCAACGAACCTCCGTAAAATGGCCAAACTATTGAAAGAAATGGTTTATGTTAAACTGAAAAATAGAAAAAAAGTAAATTATAAACCTTATAACATTTAGTAAACTTTTCAATCCACAACAGTGTACAATATATCTTACTTACTTGCTTATCCGGCGCTACAACCAACCAGTGGTCTTGACTACAGATGATTCCTCCACCGCTCGTTATCGTTCGTTGTCGTCCTCAAGTCGTTATTTCGGCTATTCTGGCTTCAATGTCGATACCGTCGCTCCACCTCGATTTGGGCCTACCACGCCCTCTCTGTCCATCCGGGTCTCATGGTTCGAAAAAATATACTCTTTTAAATGTAATCTCCTTTATTTATGTCAATGAAAGTCATTGTTAGTTTTTGTTGTTTTAGTAACGTTGCTTGTGTACTTTTGGGTTTGCTAGATTGTTTTAGAGACAAATGCCTCATTTGGTCGACCAGAGTACCACCGCTGTTAAAACAGAGGAGCAAAAATGATTGTTTAACCATTGTTTTGTCGCAACGATTTTTTTCATCGAACAAAGCTATTTGATGAGGACACCGAATTCCTTTTTATCCCTTGTTCTGAAGAAGAGAAGTAGAGTTGCTAAAACTTCAAATAACGATTCAAATAACGTAAAAATTAACAAAAGGTACAATCTGATTTTTGTGTTGTGTTTTTCTAAGTCAGACTGGGGACTTATTGGCCGATGTTGTTCTTAATTTATCATTACAAACCAGCAGGGTAAGGTAAATACGTTACAAGTCATCCTTATCGATGAATAGTTCAGAAATCCATCTTTACTGTTTCCAAATGAGCTTTATCAATCAGGAATTTTGTGATCGATGCTGACGTAAAATATTCTCACAAGTTTGTTGCTCATATTTGCTAGCAACAGCACAATCGTACCACCATTACATACTTTCCCGCAAAGCATGAACCAGAGTAACACCAGTCTGGAATACAGGAGCAGTCTGATTTCATCCTGATCCATCCTTCTTGTTACCCTCTACGCGGTAGCAGGAACTGACCCAGCATCTACCACCGTTTCTGCTGCTTTGGCGAGTTCCCCGCTGCTTGCCGGTCTCGATGAACACTCGATAAAGTCTTGTTGCGTCTGCCATAGACGCTTGTTTTTGAAGTGTAATTAGTAGTTTTTCCGAGCTTCCAAACAGGTTCTTGCAACCCTCTGGCTGTCCTGCTTTTTTTTTTGGTATGCCCAAGAACAAGAAAACGGATATCAACGCATTGGCCAGTCACGTGTTGCCTGTATCGGTGAACGGTGGCGATGATCCTTGCGCTGACTGTAATCCGGGTAATGGGGTGGTGCACGGGCAATCAAACTTCATAGTTTACGAGTAAAGTTTTGAAATATGAAGGAATTTTCAGCGCGAGCAACCAGTTTACTGCTACTTTGGTGGAGGTGGAAATTTCCATTACCATAAAAATATAATTAAATTAGACAAACTTTCCCCCACCGGCTGCTGGAGTGGAGGTTCGTTAATGGTGTTATGGAGTCTTGTATGGTTCGGGGAGGGTGGTAACGGGACCGCTTCTCACTTCAAACCAATCCTGCTTTGCCCGTCCGTAGGTTCAAAGAAGACGTAGACGAAATCGTCGCGAGAGTGTGGGCAAAACATGAGCAGAAAATGCAGGCTAACCGGGTGTCCTATAAAATTTCAAATTAAATCATGAAACTACGTTTGATGTCGCTAATAACAACAACAACAACAACAACGGCTGCACGGTCTGGAATGTGTTGAGATGCAGCCCTGTTTGCCCGCTCCCGCGTGGAGAAACGGGCGTGCTAGAATGCATTTGCCCTTCCGGACCAACCCTCGCGACCACCTTTACCAATGTCGGCAGCCGTCTGAAGGTTGCACCACCACCTAGCCTGCTGCACAACCCACTACCGGGGAGGGCACGCTGTAGGACGTCCGGGACACAAACTTCTTTACGCCATTCGTGTGAAGGTTTGATCGCGTTTTTTCCTTCTTCCATTCCATCCGTCCACCATTTTCCGTCGGCCAAGGACGCCCGGCTCGCTGGATTTGTAGCTCTTTTTACTCTCGTCTACTTCGTCCCTGGACTGCCCTCTGCTCGGCCACTTCTTCTCAGTGGTGCTGGTGCTCGGTTTAGTGCGCTAGCGTCTCGCGGTTTTCTTGAGGAAATTTTTTCTTCACTTCCCTTTCTATACCCGTCTCCTGTCGTCCATCGGTGCATGCGTCTAGTGGTGGTGCACCGATGCAGGACTCGTCTTCGACTTTTCCTTCTTGTTGCATTCGAGAGTGCCGGTTGCCGGTGGTGGGTGCGCAGAAACCGTGAAAAACGGCATCCATCACGGTCATGGAAAAGCTCGTGGCGTGACAGGAAAGCAAAGTAAGAAGTCGCTTGCTGTCTTCGTGCTCGATGGTGCTTGCTCGCACGGACGACGACGACGACGACGATAGTTTAGATGGGTGAGTGTAAAAGTGTCTCGAACAAATTTTACGACAATATTTCTTATAATACATAATGTTAACGATATATGTACCTTTACTCAACGTTATAATACTGCAAGATGATATTAGAAAGAAGAATATTTTTTTAAACATGAATCTAATACCAACTGATTCGTCAAACCTGCCCACAAATAAATAAAGTGTGACTAGAGTGTAGCCATCCTTTTGTTGTCCTATTTCCGATATCATCTTGTTGCTTTCTTCTGTTCCGGGGGCCCCGTTTCACACTCATACGTCCTTTGCACGGTGCCGCATCGTGCGCCCGTGGCCATGACCATGCCACCGATTTCGATTATGTACATATTTCCCAAGTGCTCTTCAATGGACGGCGGACGGAATAGATGACGCAAAGAAGGTACATAAGCCATGTGCGGCGTCTTGCGGTGCATTGGAAAGGACGACAACGACGACGCTGGCGAAGACGTGGAGAACGAGTTTTCCAGTTTTTTGTTTTGCTATAAATTTCCTTCTTCCCGCTAGTGCTCCGGGCTGGGCTGGGAATTTGCTCGCTCACACCGGATGAATATTTTCTTCTCTGCGTCCTTTCCGGTGAAGGTTATTTTTCAAAGACGGGAAGTGCATTCGTAGGAAAACAATTCCGGGCGCATGCAAACGGAGATGAATGCTGCACTAACAGTCAGGAAATTATCACGAAAAACGAAGGGATGGAAATCAAAAGTACAACCTCGGGTGCCGGTGGCGGCATGATACGGGCAGAAGCAATAAATATTAAATCTCCAAGACCTGAATG
>NC_064878.1:36709063-36746563 GCF_943734665.1 Anopheles aquasalis | reverse complement strand
CGTTCCAGCTGACGCGATTCTATCACGAAACTTCCCCAACGGAAATCGCGCGGTAGAACTTCTTCTGCTGCGCAGTACTTTTGTGACGTCTTTTGGAAGGACGCGTCGCTCAGTATTGGGGGTGCCCTCGTTCATCGAACGAATATTATTCCGTTAAATTTTAATCAACCACCGCCACCTCCATCACCACCACAACCACTCCGTTCTGGCGAGGTACCAGCTCGGCTGTCGGTGGACAGCAGATGGAGGCGCCCAACTCGTGGTGGTGGTGGTGGTGGGTGCACCTTGAATTTAGCGCACTGCTTCGTCAAGGGCAAAGCGAACATTTGCCCAAGGACGTCCGCTATCTTTCTTCGCCACCATCATTCAGCTTCAGCTCTTCCCTCCCGGACCTTTTCTGTAAGAAGCTTTGACAGACGTCGCTGCGGTTTGCCGGTTGCCGGTTGGGGGGGGGGGGCGAGTGTAAGCGTGGTGTAACTTTGCTTTCATGTTGCTGCACTGCACTGCACCACTGTGGTACGTCTGGTACGTCTGGTGGTGTTTAAGCTGCTGCACCACCACTCTTATGTTGCCCTAATTTCTGGCGCACTAGGTACTCGCCGCTAGGGGGAAGTGCCGTGCTGTTCGTTTCCACATTAACCTCCCTTTATTCGGCTTTATGGTTGGTGGCTGCACATGGAGCGTCGATGGATTTTGGCGAGTATGAAAAGCTAATTCAGTCGAAAAAGAAGGTGGAATGGAACGGCCACACCACGCCACCGACACAAACGCATTTGTTGATGGTGGTCCAAGGTGTGTCGGCGATAGAAGTCCGTCCGGTGGTGCACTAGTCACGTTTCGGTTCGGTGTGTGATTACTACCAGCCACCTTTCTTTCGGCTAATGATATTAAGCGGAATGTATATGCTTTTTATTAATAGTAGGGTTTTTTTCTGCTTTTTGCACAAAAAACGCTGCTCACCATGTTTGGAAGATCGTCAAGGGAGCTCGTGGCGACGAAAGCGGAGCTGGCTTCCCAATGGAATAAATTGAATAAATATGTACCTCGCAGCGCTGGGTTGAGCTGCCGGGGGAGCTAACGATAGAATGAATGAAGTTTCTTGAAATGCCCGGCGCACTGTAACGCAAGAGTATGAGTGTGCACAAGCTGTGCACGACGATGCAGATGGATGCAGAAGGATCCGCCACTACGCTTCTGCTCCGGGAGTAGCATCAGAAACTATGAAGGTAGTAATTGGATCGGTCTTGGAAGGGCTGGGCGAGATGCAGACTCGACTCTGCCCCCGGGATCCCGGCAAGGAAGGAAGGAAACAAACGGGACGGGACTCTGGTAAGTAAATGTATATATGCAGCATACAGCAGCAGCAGCAGTGAGGGAAGCGAGCAAATCGTTGATTGTTCAAGATGTTGGTGGCATCGCTAGCCGACGAACACGAAGGAGCGAGCTAGCAATCGAGCGAACGAACGAGCGTCTTCGCTATCGTCCGCGTGCATCCGGCAGTCCCACAGAGGTAGTATTTGAGGCAAAAGCTGGCCAAAACTTTGAAGCATGTTTTTTTTGTTTTTTTGAATTTTACCTCGATAATATTTTAAAAATATTCTATACATGACAGTACATTCCATACAGAATTTAATCAATGATTACAAACTCCGGATTAGTTGACATTTTTAGCTGTGAATTTGTATACGAATAACGTAAAAGAAGTAGTTTTAATCATGAAAACAGCCTGGTTTTGGTATGCGACGAAGTTAGTAGAACATTTTGCAATGGTTTGAAACATGCAAAAATACAGTTTTTAATAAAAAATTAAACTTTCAAAAATCAAATGAAAAGTGAACATTTTAACTTTCGTTTTATTAAAAGACTTGCAATGCCCACCAGTAATTCATATAGAATGTCCAATTTTCGATGTTTTTGTGAGATTTGGAGTTTTCAGCATTTTTCTTCTAGTTTCTGTTCGTTACTTTACTACTTTACTATAATTCACTAGATGTGTTTAGGCATTACTCCAGCAAAATACTTGAAAGAAAAAAAGTTCCAAGAAGGTTTTGGACGGCAAACTTCAATATGTAGACGAGAAATTAGCAAAACTTTTGGAGTGCCCATCTGAAGTTGACAAAATAAAGGAGTTTGAAAGGAAATTCTGGATATATACGGCTCCGTCCGTAAGTTACCAACTAAAAAAAAAAAGAAAGGAAATTCTGCCGATTCAAAGCAGATTTCAAGCAAAGATGGATTGTGTCCCGAGATCGACTTAATGAATTCAATGTGGCTAATGATAAATGGTATCATTCTAGAATAAGTTATACTTTTTCACTATAAATTCGAGCGACTCACCAAAGAGATTGCAGATATAAGCGAAATAAAGAAAGCGCAGATGTATGACAAAACTTTTTTGTTGTTTGTATGTGTAAAAATTTCAACAAAACATACTGTTTTATTATCCTACATCGAATAACAATTATATTAATCATGATTAACAGCATGATGGACTTTTGACCAGTTTTTTGGTTCAAGTACTCCTTTGTGCGTCCGAGATCCTGCGCATGGACCGGTGTTTAGGAATGAAACGTGCTTGAGATCGAGACGAAAATCATACATTTATTTCATTCGCACCTTTATCAAGTTTCTAGTATGTTACCTAAAGGATTGTAGTTCAATGGCAATGCAAAGTAATATCTAGAAACGCGTTTGCTAAACACTTTTCATTCCATCCATTAAAGCTGGATCGCCCATCATCAGCATCAAAACACCGCGGAGCCGGAAAGTTGGAACGGAAAAAGCGCTGGAAAGCAAAACGAACACGACAACTAGAGCAGCAAAGTACCGAGACCGGAGTGAAGAGAGTTTTGAGAAAAACGAAGGAAAAAAAGACTGGAAAAAAGAGGACCAAACCAGCCCGGTCCTCTTGGTGCAGTGCAGCTAAGCACAACCATGTTGGAAAAGGTCCTGGTTCGGTATATACCATGAACAGCGCAACAGCGCACTGGCGGTCTGTCTGTGTTCCCTTCTGCTTCACCGTCACCACCATCGGCAACCGTCTCGACAGCTTCCACCACCTTCGCTTCACGGGGTCTGGTCCATGGCCAGGGTTAAGGAGAAAATGCTTTCACATAACACCGTCGCGTCCACCGACGACCCAAAACACCCTACTCCACACACTCCGACCGATCCGATCGTCGCCCAGACCCAGACGTTGGGCGTTGGATCGTTGAATGGATGGGTGGCTTGTCTTTGTCTGTGTCTGTGTCGGCAGAGAGGGCGAAGTGAGGGCAAAGTCGCGGCCATGAGGACGGGGTCGCGGTTATGTATCCTAGATTTGGGTTTCCTGTTTCATCTTCTCGTGCCCTCCCTGGCACCGCACCGTCAGGGCAGACGCACCGCGTCGCGTCGACTTCCGAAAGGGTGCAACCTTCCGGATGACATTTCGACATTGAAAGCTCGCGATGCTTCAAGCGTTGCTGCACCAATGGCGGAAAAGGGGGAGCTGGATGGGCGAAGGACTAGCGGTGGAGTTTAGCTTTGTCCATGAATTTGAAATATTTTCGATTCGACAATCCAATTCAGGCCAAGGTTTCCCGGGGATTTTTCCCCATTCATTGTTTGGTTCCGTGCGGTACGAGCGTCCTTGTCGTGTGCGTACGATCCGAGACGACAAAGCACCCCCGTGTCCCCGGGGAACACACGGAACAACGCGCCGGTACGCCAGTCATTTCGCGTTTATGAATCGATTTGATATGAAGTGGTGTCACCATATGGGCTGACCAGACCGAGGCTCGCGGTTCATGTGTATATGTTTTGTGTCCCCGTCCTTCATGGTTGCATGGGCACGGGTGACCATAAAGCATAGAAAGAAAAAAGTCAGCCATTATTCGTTTTTATGAGGTAAGAAAGCAAGCAAACGTTACACGCAGAGAACACGAACACGGGAGGAGAACAAAACAACAAAAAAAATGCTACTTTCTCACGAAGTGGGGCCACGGGAATCCCGCAGAGTGGGAGTGTGGCTTTGGCTTGCCTTTTATGCGTTGCATGTGCTCGAACGACTCGAAGGACATTTCCGCGCGCAGCAAACCAAGCAAAGAAAAGAAAAACATTCAATAAAATGTCCCGCAAAACTGGTCCTGTCCACAGCTCCACAGCGCTTTTCATGGTTTCGCCGGGCAGGGACAGAAGGGCGGCGCAACTTTGCACTCCGAGCAGGGCACCTCCTTTGTTCCCCTGGCCGCAAAGTTTGTGGCCTTTCGTTACAAGGTACTTCCTAGGACGCTCGTGATGGTGGGTAATTAATGGAACCTGAAGGACGTGGGCAGATGGTTTGCTGCTGCTGCAGTCACTCAAGGATTCTTCTTCTGGACCCAGCGTCCTGTGGCACTGGCGGTGTCGACGCTGTACGTAGCGATGGTTATCTGATGAATCAACTCGTCTAATCACTCGGTGAAATGCAGTTTTGCACGAGTTTTATGGGTTGTTTACAATGGGCTACAATAATTAAATGTTATTTCCTCGTTGCTTGATCATTGTATCATGCAGCCTTTGTCAGAGATCCGTTTTAGTGTGATGATTGTTAGAAAAAGAATCTTAATGATGTAGATAAGGAATCGATCAAGGACATTCAATATGGTTTATATTAAAATTTCTTGCGATTAGCGATTTACACGATAATAGACGATGATAACTTTGGACTGCTATGTACAGGATGCGCCATCAGGAGCTTACCTATTTAATAGTTTAAAAACTCCGCTATTTTTCAGCCAATTTTCGAAAATGAGCAAGATTAATTAAGGTTAGACTATGCCATTTATTGATAGTTTGATACGAAATATGATATCGATCAAATGAACGCCTTCTTTCGACACACGGCCGAGTAAAAACTCGTTCTCGTAAAAAGCGATCTTTTTCGGGCGTTTTACATTGTTTTGACAACAATTAGGAAGTTTTTTGTTGCAATTTCTGCTCTAATTTATGCCTTAAGTTGTTTTAAAGTGTTCGGTTTATAGGCATTAACCTTATTTTTGAAATAGATCCACATAAAAAAGTCCAGCGCCGTCAAATCCGGCGAACGAGGAGGCCACTCCATTGCACGACCGCAATTTTCACTAATGAATGATTTTTTTCAATATAAAGTGTGACAATTTCAGTCCGTTCTTTTAACGTGAAGTGATCCATTACTAAAATGGCATAAACTGTCGTTTCAGAACCTGACCTATTTGTCCAAATCGGTTGAAAAGTGACAGAGTTATTAGACTTTTAAATAGGTAAGTTCAAGATGGCGCACCCTGTATAAAGAGAGAGTAGATTCAGAACTAAAGTTAGAATTTGAGAGCTGATTTCAAATTCTAATAATACTCGAAAGTATTAGAAGAAGTATCAATAGTATCAATTAGAAGAGAGCAATGACCACAAAAGTCCGTGATATAGCACATACTTCGTTCTTTTAAATTACCACCTTTTTCTATAGTTTCGCTGAATGTATGATCCATTTTGCAAGCATGAATGATCAGAAATGATAAAAGAGGACATGATTCTTTGCACCATAAATCCGACAGCAGTCACAATTAGAGTTTAATATTTTATATTAAATTTGTTTATAACCAATCGACTATTATCTGTTAGATAAGTTCAACTGTAATAACCAAAGAGTATAATACAACACAAAAGAGTAAAATCTTCAAAAAGAACAAACGGAAACATATCCCTTGAATTGGTTTTAGAAAATCGAAATTCCTGTTTCATTGCAACGTTGGAACAGTGCGGATCGTTAGGATTGAAAAATTTATTAAAATCTACTTCTGAGAGAGAAGACAAAGGTTCTTAGCACTGGTGTGGAATACAAACAACTGATCTCTTGAAGTACCTTAAAACCTAACAGAGAATGCTTGTCTGTAAACATATTTGCCCTGCTAGTACGTTCATAAAGGAATCCCTCTTTAAGTGGTGTGCTCAAGAATTGCCACAGGTTGAGTAACTAGTTAACAATTGATTGCCTTTCGGTATAAAGTTTGCTAACTGTATAACGTGTAGTTTTGCTTAAAGGAAGTTTAAAAAATATTGCTTTTCCGTCCACTCTCGCAAGCACTCCCATGGACAGCAGCAAAAGTTAAGTCCCGGGATTTGGTAATTGACGATTAAGTTGATTCACTAGCGTTACCACCATATTTTCACTGCAAATGAAATCCCCTTTCCTGGAGTGTTGCTTAGCTACACTCTTCTCGAGATGCCCGCTGGCCTACACTAACGCAAGAAAACAGCGATGCAGCAATGCATGCGGCCAGGCCGGGAATGTGGGAAATTTAATTTCGGAACCAAATCCAACCGGGTACCGGTGGGTACGGGTGGTGTAATACGGTGAAGTCCAGTACCACAGCAGAACAGTTTGGCGAAGAATTCAAATAGCTCCCCTACCCCACCAAGGCACCGAGTGTTTCATATTGTTGCGAATTGAACGATTCCCCGGATACACCAAACCCCTGGGCGAGGCCAAACTTTGTGATATGTGGTAAAGTTGAGCGTTTACTCGGGTTTTTGGAATTATTTCCTAGCACTCGCCTCGAGTTCAAGTAGAACGGTGCACTAGTTGGTGCTACTGCCATGTGCGCCAAGGCAACCGAATTGTCACCAAACTGGCGGAGGAGCTGCATCCTCTGGCAAGTTAGTCCAAAAGCGAGTTCCGCTTCCGACTGTGTTGCCAATGTGTTGACGATGAGCATCGCAATCGTTACCCATCGATGCTCTCGGGCTCACCGAAAGTATGCACGCCATGCAATGTTATTTCAAATATGTGTCCCACACAGAGAGGGACCACCACACCACACCACACCAACCATTCCCTCGAGAGCATGACTTTGGCCAGAAGCCGCACCACGGAGTGCGCCATGGTGACGTGCCGTGGAGCGACTTTTGTAATTCACTTTCTGTACCTCTCGCCCTGGAGAATGCCAACTTTATTTGTTGAATATTATTATGTAAACAAATGTGAAGTCATGTCGGTGTGTCCTGACAGGGACCGTCCTGGTCAAGTGCCCGGTTTTGCGATTTCCCTTGGACCAACACCGGCGTATAGCGTAGTAGGCTACCGTTGCTTAGCTCATTTTGACGTCCACGCTAGCGTTGCAGTCCAGTGAGGTGATCATGTAGTGGCGGAGAGCCACTATCAGCTCGATGATTGCCGTGGCACTCGGTTTGTTCTCGCAATCTCTCGCCCAGAAGTAGTAGAATCCCAGGGCTTGGAGGTCTCAAGCGAGAATCCACGAGTGCACGATACATAGCAACACGAAAAAGGACGAAGAAAACACTAAAGCACACAAAAGTGGTTGGAAATTACCATTACCACGGCCGGATACTATCACCCTCAGGCCAACCATGCTTGAAGTTCTTCCAAGCTTAACCCCGGCGATGCACCGTCCTCGTCGTCGTGGTGGTGGACGCGTCACGTGAGGGCGTCCGGAAAAATATGCTTCCTTCTGACGGGGCTGTATGCAGCAACTATGCAAACGTGCGCGCATGCAACACCGACAACACGGACACGGACACGGACCCAGAGCCCCTGGCATGGCTGCTACGCGAGGCAAAGCAAAGATGGATGGTCATAAATTTTACGAGGCTTTGTTTGTAGCTGCTCGCTGGTGCTGGTGAATTTGTTTGTTTAAGCAAACTTTTCCTTTGATTAGTTGCAAACCAAGTACAACTGCAACCCATGCAGGCACTAGCACCACCAGGTTACCGGTCGCGCGAGGTACGGTTGCGTAGAGAGGGTGGCGATGGTTGGCTGTATGTGCGCACCGCAGCAACAACGTGCTGAGGTTAAAAATGAATGCTTTCAAACTGCAGTGAATGACGAATAAGCGAGGTTTTCGCCGGGTGTTCCTGCTGCAGCGTTTCCGTGAGATGTTGAAGTTAATTTCACATAACGCAATCGAGCTGTGAAAAGCTGTATTTAAAGTTGAATTACTATATGCAAATATCACCAATGCAGTTTTGAGGGGCGAGCTAATGTATTGAATTTTTTACTTCTTTGATGATTGCTAAACCAAGAATATAAAATTGTGTAGCTCAAGATGATTCACCAGGGGGCTACGATGAACCTTAATCCTATAGGTGTCTTTTAAATAAACATTTTTCAAAAGTTTTGACTGAACAATACATACAACTGAAACAGTAAAATTAAAGTTTTTTGTCACTTAATATCTTCTAAAGTGAGTTTTTTTTTTCGTCCGAATCAACCTAAACCTATCCTTGAGTTGCTAAACTACTTGTTTTACTTGAAGCGAATGAATTGAAAGACATTTGTTCAACAGTCTACGCTTGTGATTTGCTTATCCATATCCAAAGATCCTTCGTTAAGAATAAAAACAATAGAAAAGTACCTCTGCCGAAGCGTGACGAGACGCGCCAAACGACCTCAAAAGGTAATATTAACCTTAAGAAGATTATACTGTCAGTTTGGTACGATTGAAAGGATGTGATAGCTTTTCAGTCGCTTGCAAGTAACCAAACCATTGATTCAAATGTCTGATGTCAAAAACTAACTGTTAAATTGAATAGAACCATCAACAAGAAATGGTCAGAATTTTGCAATCGCAATTTTACCATTTTCTAGCAGGTCCAACACTAGACCGCATTCATTTTTGTATCCGAGCCAACAAATTGAGGATATCTGGCATGGAATTTCTGATTAACTCACCATGTAGCTCTGACCTTGCACTATCAGACTGGCATTTGTGTATTGGGGTGTTATACCCTCGAAAGGTAAAACATTTAGGAAAGATGACATTGTAAATTCGAGATGCGTCCAGATTTTTTGATGCTTTAGATGACAGAAAAAAGTCAATTGATCATAGAACAAAATACAATATACATTAGAAGTGAATAAGTGATTCATAAATTAGAATTAGATTAGTGAGTCTTCTGAGTATTCTAAGTATTCGCAAAAGGTGTTTACTTTCGATTACAAAAAATACAATCATTTATGAAACAACGTAATATAGTCGTAAGTATACGTTATAAGAGTAACATTATAAGACAAAAGTATTAATGTAAACAGTTAACAATAGTGAATTATATGAACGTATTCAAGAGAATAGCTCCAATTACTTACAATTACATTGTTCAAATGGTTCATCACATACTTGAACTCTCTCCTATTTCATCTTAAATATCTTAATAAAAACCGCTTGAAAAAGACGTTGCGATCGTACCGCTATATTTTCGTAAGTTATAAATATCCTTTTAATGATGCATTTCAGCAGGACAAATAATTCCTACTCCGGATGATTACTCGCTCGCCCGTAAAACCAGCGCCCAATTTGTCCTGCACATGTCCTCAATAACTTCATCCCAGTTAGGCCCCACCATGGTCGACGGTCTCGTTCGTAGCTAACGTTGTAAAGTGCATTCTCCTCGCAACGGACGCGACCAAAACGGTTACCAGCGTGGTCGTAAAGTGCCCGCCAAGTCCCAGCCACCCATCCAGCCAGTCCAGCCAGTTATGAGGGCGGATGCAATAAATGGTCGGTATGACATTCAATTAACCTTGGCGCTTGTCAATAAGACCATTCCGAAAGGCAAGCGTGAACCGGGTGTGGTGCCCAGTCCGCAGGATAAATTTTGTCCTTCCCGTGTGGAGGGTGTGAACACCCCCTTGGGGGGGGGGGGGGTTGTGGAACGGTACTTGTATCATCCCCTTGATTTATTTAATTAGTCTGCTTCTGGTTTGTCGGGTTTTCTTATTCTAATATTAATTATTATACCCAACAAGTGAGCTTTCGTTCGCTCGTTCCCGGCCACTCCCTGGGCGGGGAAGGAATGAATCGAGCAAACGATAATGCCCAACCCAAGGTATGGGAATTGGGTTAGCGAGGATCAAACCATCCCGGTGGAGGGAGGGCATGGGACGGTTGGTCAGACAGAGCAATAAAAGAACATAACTGCTGGTCTTCCTTTTTGGTGCGACAGTCGCTCCGTTTGCTACACATATTTATCGCCGTCTCGGTTGCTTGCTGGTGCTTCTACTTCCTTCCTGGTCTGGTCTGGCTGCTGTTGCTCGGTCTGCTAGCCAGCCAGCCACTCCCATAGACACACATGATGGCTTCATCCTGCCCTCCGGTTCCGGTGGTTCAACGATGCTTCAAGTGCGCCACCGACGAAAGCGTTGTCGTGGCAACGGCAATGAATGCATTATAATTATTTATATAAATAATGCAGCCAAGGGGAGGCGACGTCCCGGGAGTCACGAGGCAGACGGATAGAGGGGGGATCCAACGGTATTAAAAGCGTCATAATCCCCGCCACGTCTGGGTCTGGTTGGTTGGATCCGTCTGGCATGTCCGCGCCCGTTATCCTTCCTTAGGTCACATAACCTACCCCAAAGCAAGCAAGGAAGGAAGCCAGAGTACAGGTAGCTGCGCTGTTCCTGCGTCTGTGGAGCTTTCCTTTGTTGTTGTTGCACCTTGTAGCCCCGTTCCCCTTGTTCATTTATCTCGCTCTTCCGTCCTTCGTGCCGGCTGTGTTTTAGACAGGATTTGGTTTGCTTTTCCACGCCCTGTGGTACCAACTGGTATCGCAGCTCACACCCACCTCCCACACCAGACACCGCAGACACCAGACACGAACTCGCGGTCTATGGAAATTAATCGATAAGAAATGGGGTTAGTTTGATGCATGTTTTCCACGTTTTTCCGCTTCCGACTAAGTCTGGTTTTTTAAGGTTTTTCTTCTATCTTCTCTTAACCGTTGGTCAGATGTGTCGCATTTGGTTGAATCCATTTTTTCATTTTGTAAGTTCTATACCATTGAAACTACGGTTAATTCGGGTAAAAAAAATCCTTTTTTGGCGATTTTATTCATGAAGAAACCGTTTTGCTTTTTTTACTTGAATGTCATATTCAATTACATCTTTCCACGAATATTTGGTATTTTGGAGAAGATTTGTTGAAAATTTCATCCATGGCATCAAATTTGGAAATGAGTGTCTGCAAAAATGTACTGTTTCGGTGTCCATCGTAGCCGCATCTGAAGTATACAAATTAATAGTCTTTTGAAAGATCATAAGAGCCAAGAGCCCCGTCGAGTAGATAGATTTTCCACTAATTATTTAATTTTTGGCAGCGGTTTGAAGTGGTAAAAGTGGCGATATTTACGATATTGCTTAAGAAAACGAAATTTCCATAATATCCAAATATTATGTCCAGTACTTTTTACGCTACGATGGGCACCGACTTTGAAAACGAAGGTTTTGGGAAATGCGGTCAAACTGAAGAACGAATCTTTACCAGATTTACTTCGAATTATCCAAAAGTATTAAGCCGGGGATACATGAAGCGTAAACTCAAGCGTAAATATAAAATTAATTTACACTTGAACATGTGTACATGGCCGGGTTGAGACGCGTAATCCGAAATACACTGAACTTTTATCGACTTTTGTGAGAAAAATAGGATCTTTCTTCCGAAGAAAAAGATTAAAAACGCTAGTAATGATCACTTACTATGCATGCAAACCACAAACAGGAAATATAGTGAGGCAAATCGCTTGCAAACAGCGTTTACGCTTGGATTTATGCTCCGTGGACCTATAATCTTTTTTACACCGTGTAAACGGCAAATGTAAACTTTTTGGCATTACACTCTTATAGTTTATACGAGAGTTTACGCTTCATGTATCGCCGGCTTTACACAACACTCTTGAAAGGATTCGCATTCATGGGCAAATGTAAAAATTAATTCCTTCCATTTTCAAAGTAAAGAAATTTTCATTGACTGTCCTTAGGCTTAGAACTTATGACTAGTTCCTAACTAGTAGATAGTAACTTTATTTCAACCATTTCTTTGACAAGTTCTTAACGGAAAGTTACTATCGGGACCATGCACGTTTCCGGTTGGATTGTAAATTAATATCCTTGTCAGTATTGTACTAGCTAACCTGTGCCCACAACTGAGTTGTTCTTTTCTCCCTCTTCTGAATGTGAATGGGCAGTGTTTGAATCGCGTAGGAAAATGGTTTGTGGAAAACGGTTTGTGGAAACGGTTGTGGGCGGTCCCCACATGTCATGCGATATTCGTTTCAATTAAAATTGAAACAAATCGCAAATGGGATGCCACCATTTGCCGAATGGGATATCATTCCGTTCCGTTCCAGGAAACCATTTTCAGCCGAGGTCAGCGAGAGAGGGAGCTGACAAAGAAATTAGGGCGCTGGATTGATTTCGCCATTAATATGAACGCCTTAATGAACGGTGGGCCAGTAAACGAGCGCCAAGCAGCGTAATGGCTATTTTCGCGCAAATTTCTCGACCGTAGACGACACCAAAGACGACATGTTTTCTCCTAATGAGGTAACATGAACGTGAGTTGTGCGAAATAACAAGGTGAAGCGCATAAATCATTCCACAATCTGTCTGTGTGGGTGTCGGTGTGCGCGGGGCCAGTGACTGTGACTCCAGCCTTTTATCCTCAAATCCGTAGTATCATGCTACCAGCCAAGTGACAATGCATTTTGTGTCGTTCGTTTTCGTCGTCCGCGTAAAGTGTAAAGTATTTGTTTAGAACAAGGAACACCCCCTACCCACCTCCCCGTGGCGAGCATGGTTATGCTGTGATGTCAAGGCGAGAAAATTGATTACATTGTGGAAGGGAACGATAAGAATCAGTTTGAAACATGGCCAAACTGCAAACTCACTGTCCGTTGGTGCCACCATCGAAATGGTTCGAAAGGAGGAGAGGATAGGAAAAAAAAATGCAGAAGTCAAAAGGAAAAACGCTTTCCGCTTTGTGTGTCCGAATGCAGATTTGGAAATCACAGATAAACGTACGCCTCCCGTTCCGTTGCTTCGTTCGCTGTGTCCTCCACAAAGGAAAGCGCCGACCTAAGGAGGGTGGGGGGTGCTTTTGTCGGTATTCTTGGCGCGGGCAGGAAAGCGCTTTTTGCCCTTTTGATGCCCCAGTTGAGAGAGCGGTTGGCTGCTTGCTGAAGCGCAATGAAGCCAATGTTCCCTCAATTAATCATAGTTCAAACGGTAGCCCTTTCGTCCGGTAGCCCCTCGGGGCACCAAACCTACGTCGCTAGTATCGCCACTGTTAAAAGGGCAAGCACAGAGAGAGAGAAAGCGAAGGAAAGAGAGAGAGAAAGTGTACAGATACATAAAATTATGTGGCTGTTGGTTGTGTTCTGTTTGGTTGATTGTAAATTTTTCCCCATTTCCAAAAAGGCACCGTGGAAGGGCGGATTGAGGGGGGATGGCCGGGGTAGAGGGAACGAGCAGGAGCATTTTGGAAGCCATTTCGGTGGCCAATTAATCACAACAAAAAAAGCAAGCGACCGAGAGAGAGATAGAAAACGTTCCCGCTTTTCCCTTGATTTTTATGTTTTCGTTTCGGTTTTCCTTGACCAAACGTCGCTCGCTGTGAACTCTGGACACTGACCGTTCGAAGGGTCATCCCCGTGGGTAGCAAAGCGGTTCCCGCCAGGGGAAGTGTTTTATGAACGCATGTTCCCCTCTCCGCACAGAGCCTTTTTTATTCGGTTCCTATCGTATGCATTATCGTAAATAATCTATTTTTTCCCGCCACATTCCCCAAACAAGGGCACAGTGGTAGGATCTGTCGTGGGGTGGGGGCCTAAAAGCCGCGCATCACATTTATAGGGCGCCATAATATGGTAATTGAAAAACATGACTACGGATCGGAATAGAATGAAACAACGACAGCAGCAACAACGCTATAAACAGAGTGGCAGCTCCCAATCGGACATGAAAAGCGGGGCACATATCGTGGCCAGTACGCGGTCAGCATTCAAATCGTGATCCAGGCGTCATTGTACCGTCCCAGTAACGGTCACCTCCGTTATTATAGCACTCCATGGCGTGCTTAGGATGAGGTGAGTGTATGTAAATGTTACCATAATTAAACGGCCATAAAATTTAATTCGGAAATAATCACCTCGGAAGGCTGTGGTACCACGTGGTGTCCATTTGCATGGCCATGGAGCATAGCGTGTGGTGCGATCGGTTATGCTCACGTTGCCAATCAATTTTTCATTTCATGTGATTATTTTTTACAACACAAACCAACGATTTCATGCTGTGGCCATTAGCAAGTGGTTTATCAAATCAATACCGGAGGGGGTACCGGGATACTTTCGTGTTAAATCATAGACCAGAACATGTGCTACTGACACTCGAGCTTGCTTCGCAGAAACGTACATTGCAGTTCATAATGGCGTAATGGTGGTGGTCAGTGTGTAGATTTATTTTAGAGGCTTTAAACGTATGGCAAACGTTCTTTCACCTCTTTGCCACTCTTTGTACAGATAGTTTCTACTTAATATTACAAACTAGAATTCACTATTTACAAATTTAGAATCTTATTTTCCTGTATCTATTGTTATATCAATTTCACGAGGATCGATTTACGGACGAATTTAATATTTTTTATAAATTTTTTTGTTTTATTATCCATGTTTATTTCTATTTTATCGGACTCGGCTCTGTATCTTTGATATTTAATGCATTCCATTCCATTTTTATTCGTTTTTGCTGGCATCGTCTGGCTGATCAGGTGAATTCCATTGCTTTGAGGCAACTATCTTAACTCGTGCCAAATATTGTTCGTTTTTTTGTCTTGTATATTACGATGATGGCTATGTAGCTTGCGTCTACTTCCGCAGAGAAATGCGAGCATATTGGTGACATTGTTTTGTGTTAATTCGTTATTTTGCTCTGTTGTACATAGAACGTAATTATCTGATAGTTTTTCCCGGTGCCAGTGATTTTTTTCTATAATGAATAGAGTGATTAAAGGTGCGCTGACGAATTGCACAACATCACATTCCTTCAATGATTAAAGGATGTTGGAAAAACTACCAATGATGGATGTAGAACAAAAGGGTATTTTGCTCAATAAAAAAAAAACTCGCGCGGCGCACACTGAGTTTTTTTCCACAAGAAGGTTTTTGGTTTGTTGTTGTGTCGGTTTTCAATTCAAGCTTTTATTGTTTGATTTATAGGCCGCGTGGTGGGGGAAGTAATGCTCATGTAGTCCGCATAATGCTATAGGGAAACCACCGGGTTTCGATGGCCATCCATCCAAAAAAGGGCTCTTGGCCCGCCTCTCTTGCGGGACGTTAAATTGGAGGCCCCGCTGTCCATCGCCGGGCTCGAGAACTTTGATCGATGCTCGTTGATAAGCAATCGTAAAACTGTTGCGCCGTATAAATGTTACGGTAATTTTTTGCTCATATCATGCTCCCCGCCCTACACCGCCCTTAACCGTCCGCCCCGGGCTACCCCTCCTCGACCTTTATTGTGTTTGCAGCCTTCCACGTTCCGAGTGAGCCCTTGAGTCCGAGCGGCTTCTTGTCGACCGGTAGCTAAGTCACTCTCTGGGTGACGTTTCCTTATTTTTTTTCACCGAAGGAAAGTGCAGCCCAATAAAGGGAAAAGCGGCCATAAAATGCTTTGTTTTCCTTCCCGGTCAATGGCGTTTGCTGTCAAAGCAAACGCGGCCTGAGCAGGGTGGCTTCGGGGGTTCGGTTCGGGGAGGAGTAGGAATAAAAGTAAAATAAAGCCAATGACAAAAAGAAGGGGTTTGGCCTTTTACGCAGAGGCAGAAAAGTGGTTTCCTGTCATAAATCGGTTGTATTGTAAGTGAGTATTTGCGCGCGCGCGCGCGGGATAAATTGGTCGCTCGGATAAGCTTTACCGTACCGTTTCTTTCCGTCCACTCGTAGGGCCATGGGGTTCCATTGGAGCATTGAGGGGCGGAACCGAGTACGTGGCAGCCACTGTGGCTGGCAGCATTTGCATCTGCTTGCTCACTGTTCCAGGTGTGGCCCCCAGGTGACCACGGGTGATTCAGGTGATGCAGGTGTGATCTTTCACTTTTTTGCTCACTCATGCTATTAGTGTGGTGGACAAGTTCTCGTTGGTGTGTAAATGGGATCCTTATAGCATTATGGCTGTCGCTCAGTTACATTGGTGACTAATAGCGTAACATACACCGCAATGATTACGTGCTTCTCGGGAAGATTGATGAGACGCTGTCCTTGTGGAGACTGATGAATGTTATCTTTTTTTTATTTTTTTTACCCTTTTTCCATTTGAATGTAGGTGCGCCGGATTCCTAGATTCTATCTAGCAGCTGTTTTGTGACGGTGTCATTTGTTTAGCGACAAGAATGATACCTATTAACGTATGCACTAAAAAAATGGATAAGTTTCGATCGATTGTTATAAAAACCCAGATAGATAATTGAGCTAGGTAAATTTTCCATAGAAGCTAATTCTATTGTAACTTATTTGCAAACAATATCTATACCTTTATCAGTAGACTACTCTAACCATGATAGCGAAACGAGTGAAGCTACTCCGTTCTGACTTTGGCGAGTGACAAGAAGCGCCAAAGGCTGGTGAACAGGAAGACCGCGGCAAATTTGGCTAAATTGTTGTCGGTGCAACTGGCCAAACAGTGCAAAGGTAATTTGCGAAGGTGAACATACCTGCCAGAAAGCGGAAATACTGTCCATTGGTACCGAAGCGAAGATCGTAAACTCGTTTTTTCGCTACATGGCGGTGTTGATTTACAGCGATAACTATCCAGGATGACAATCATTTGAAAGCAAATCTTATTTAACTTTCTGCGCAAAGACGATGACCTATAAAGTCAAATTCATCCACCAAGATTCTCAGGAAGGTACTGTTATGGCTAACAATCAGTCGCTCCTCTTTAGCTCTGAACTGGTCGTGAACGGGGAATTTTATTTTACAAAGTGGCTGCCAAATTTTGCATCATTCATCAAGGAACACCACCATCAAGGACGAAGACTGTAGGATCTGGCCAGATCCGGTACTCGAAACGATCGTTAGACGAAATGAAGCGAGATGAAGTATCAATGTGATAGCAAAGATTGTGAACCCGCCCAACGTTCCCCCACTGGATCTGTTTCAAAAATTTTCTGGCGAAAACCAAACAGCAATTGATCGACAAACATGTTCGCAATCTTAATGTAACCGAGCTTATCCTCTTAAGATTAGGAATTTATTGCATCTTCCAGTTATTTCTAATTCTTTCGCCTAGTGCCAAGCTGAAGTCTATTAAACATGAGTAACATTGTTACAATTTATCGGGTTCGGCTATTGTACACCTGCATACAGCATAATAATTGCTGGTTTTGAATTACTGTTTTACATATAAAAATGGTACCGTACGACGATTACTCGTGATCCAGCATTGTGTTTTGCTGCATCCACGCACCTTGGTCTGCATACAAACGGTCTTCTAATTTTGAATACACCGTTCTGGCCCGTTACATGGGAGCCAGGCGGTCATTTTTTCTATTGAGCTTTCGTCTTATTCCGCTTGAAGTATCCAGAAAAAGCCGCATCAACCGTTAGTGGTCATCCATCCGTCCGATAGTGTGGAGAGAGGAAAGAAGACCGCACCGCACCCACGACAGAGAGGGATGGGTGGATGGAGGATGGGAACAAAACGAGGAAAAATCACCACCATTTAAGAAGAGTTTAACGGTGGTTATCACTTCCTGAACGTCAAATACGCTCGGGTGTAAACGTGCCATAGCATCGGCTCTCTGTGCCAGGTCGTTGATGGAAGACCCGCTCTAGTAGCAGAGCACCTGTAGCCCTTATTCAAATGAAAGCAACTTTGTACCGACATGTGAAACACTTTGGGTGGTTCGTATACGATATCATGATTCGTCTGGGAAAAAAGGGGCAATCAGATGGCCCAGAATGCGGTAGAGGTGGTAAATGTGAGCATCAGTCTTGTGATATCTTGGAAATGAGCGAGTGCAATCGAGCAGCAAAATTCCCTACAGTTTTTTAATAACTAGTATGTTTGCTAATACAGATACCAAAGAGATTTGTAGCTTCGGATGGGCTTTTGATGCATGTCTTTGAGTTTTTACGATTTACAGATCCAACTACGCCATTTGATGCACCAAAAGCTCTATGGATTCGCGTCCCACTAATATTGAATTGCCGGAATTGAACTTCAGAATAAGTTCGAGTTCTTCAGTATCCAAATACGGCCGTACAGGTCCAACCATTCTGTAGTTCTGGTGGAACATTGCAGGCGGTAAAAAGTCATTGTATCACCTGGATGGCTGTATGTCGAGGGGATGTCACCGTTCTGGGTCTAAGTTTATCTGTTACTCCATATCACACCAATTAAGAAGCCTATAATTTGGAGCAACGCCTGTGTGCATTCAACGCACAACAATCGCCACAAAAAGGTCACCTTTACACCGTATAACGATGGCAATATCACGCTCCACGCGCATCATGGACACGGTTTCGAAGTCCAACAGAATTCCAGCGGAACACATGCTACATTCATCCGCTCGGAACCTCCGTCGCTGGCGCCAGGTGTTAAGATTGACCCTCCAGCCGGCCCACGGTCGCTACATCGTGGTAGCAAAAGGGCTTTGTGAGTTGAGCTTTGCCAGTAGCTTCGTTGACCGCAACGTCCGACTGGGTGGAGTTGTACGAAGGTGTTGTGGGAGACGGCCAAAGACGACCACTTCCCCACTAATGGAGCAGCTTCAGTCGCAAGCAAACGGCATCCGATACCGCGATGGCACTCGCGATAAGTCCCCGCGTGTATGTGTTTGCGTGGCCGCGTGAAGGAATTAAGCGTAATTTCCATGTTCTTGCGTAGCGGATGTTCTTTCATGTGTGAAATAATTAACAATCCATGCACCCGGTACACCCTGGCCAGGCACAAGGGAGCCGCCAATTGCAGGGCCGATCGGTCGCGCTGCTTGTCAGTCCGATTAGAAGCCGCGCTACGAAGGGTGGGATTCCATGCCTTCCGATGCCTTCGTCATTGTGACGCTTGGAGGCATTGTTGGAGTGTGTTTTTTTTGCGTTCGTTCTTGACTCGTAATTTGTTTAAAATGAAATTGGGAAAATTTATACCGTTCCATAAAGTAGAACATATTCTTATAATTTCAGACTTCAAACCATTTCTAGATCTAACCATTTCTAGTTGCGAATACCAAGTGTATAACCTTAAATTCACTGTTTGCCTATAGATGCAACTTATCGAGCTTATCGAGCAAATTGAGCTATCATCCATACACTATACTGTTTTTTTGGAGTTTGGCACCTGATTTATGTAAAATCGATGTCCACATAAGTGATATGCAACAACATACATTTTTCGATGCGTAATCATGTCTATTTTTGTACCAGAAAAAGAGCGTATGCGCGAAGCTCAATTTTGTCCTTTAATTTAAAGAAATCAGCGATCGAATCACATAAAATGCTTGAAGAGACGTAGGGTCTCAATGTGCTATCGGAAACCAAATTCATAGATATGTTAAGGGGGGACCGGTTATTCGGTATTCGGTATTTCGGTATTCGGTATTTTCGGGCCAAAAAAGGCCCGTTTTTAACGATTTTTTGTGACATAAACATTCAACTGTATTTTTTCAAATAAATGACATAATAATCTACAACTTTTGAAGAATATTTGGTTTTGTTTTGAGCAACATTCATTGAAAAATTAATCCATGCCATCAAATTTAGGCAGTCGTGTCTTCGAAAAGATACTTTTTCTGGTGTCCATCGTAGCTGCGTGACGGGTCATCAGAAAAATACAAATTGATACTCGTTAGAAAGATTATAAGTTTATCTGGGTAGTCCCTGAGAGTTTTTGTTGATATTCCATTTTTTCGATTTTTGGCAGATTTTCGAAGTTGAAAAAATGATGCTTTTTGCAATTCTGCCATAAAAAAACGAACTTTACATAATTGTTTAAAAAAAAGATTAAATTTTTTTAATGCTATCTCGACGGGGCTACCTGGCAAACAGAGTACAGATTATATGTTAAAAATTTCGAATGAATCGGTTCAGTAGTACGATGGGCACCGACTTTGAAAACGTTGGTTTAGGGAAACGGCCTTCAAAGTAGCGGGCTGCATGGAGCCTTGTACGAAGCGCGGATTTTAAAACATCTGTATCTTTATCAGTTTTTCCTCGATTGATCCAAAACTTTTACACAATACTCTTGAAAAGATCAGCATTCAGGGAAAAATGTTAAAAACATGTGTCACAAATAAAAATTAAATACCGAAGTCCCCCCTTAAATCGATTCAAAGATGGCTATTTCGACTTGAGTGACAAGAAGGGTGAAAATCGAGCCAGAGAAGATAAGGACGATAGGCAGATGGAGCGACGCAAAAACACATGTAAAATGTTGCTTGCTGTCGAATAGAATAAATAGAGAAAGTCGTTTTTGCATCTTAATTTGACTGCCGATTAAAAGTGGATATTTAAAGAGATAATCTTAAACGATAAAAGTTAATAGATCCCGGCAAAATATCAATGTATTGCTGTGACAATGCTATGTGTTTTGTGGGTTCAGATGGGTGTCATGTACTATAAACGGTTGTAGCCTGGTAAAACTGCTTATATTCACCGCTAGTGTCAACAACTAATCTATTGGCACTGTGTTTTGCGTGAAAAAGTCCGAATTATGATCAAAGACGTTAGAAGATGATATTTCTCTACTCTAACACCTTATCGCGCACATCAAAAATGGTCCAAAATTACAGAAATATACTCAAATAGACGGTTCTATCTCACTCCACTTATTCACCAAATCTGACTCGTTCAGACTATAATTTTTTTTCGTCAATGGGTCGGTCAGGCGCTTACCGTACAACACTTCGAATCAAATGAAGCTGTCGGAAAATGGCTTGACGAGTGGTTTGCCTTTTATTGAAATGAAGAATTATTTTGGCATACTGTACACAAATTGCCCGAAAGAGATGTATAGCTGGCGAAGAAAAATGCTTCGTGTGAATTATTCTTTGGTTTTCGGTTTAAAAAATATGTGATTTTTTCGACAAGAAAAACCTGGTACATAATGAAACATCTTCATAAACTTGCAACGTTTTACCCTCTTCAGCCACCACTTTTCGAAATATTACTTTGGTCTTAGAAGCACCGAGTGCAGATGACTTAGCAACATTTTGATAGAAAAAGATCTTGCGGAAAAAAACCGCATTTAGTATTATGAAAACGCTCTAAAGCTGTTAGTACCCGTAATAAACCAGACGGCCAGAGGGTTTATGGTTATGGGAATCAGATACGAGAGCTGCTGCTGCCGGTCAGTCATGCTACTGATGCTACTGCGGCACCGGCAGCTCCAGCTGCAGCGTAGGGTAGCACGGAAGGTTGCACTTAGTTGCTGCACCGCAATGCACCCACCCATCGACATTACACCTACCTGGCAGTCAGTCAACGTGCATGGCGGGCGGGCGGCCAGCCGAGCACAGAAACACGCGACCGGAGAGGAACATTCGTTAATGCCCGGCGGAGGGGACCGCATCCAATTGATGTGCAGGTTTTGGGCTTGATGGATTTACACCTTGCCTGCTGCCAAATGGTGCCGGTGGTCGGTTGATGGAATTTAACGGGCACAGGGTGGTAGGGTCGAGTGTGAGAAAAGGTCCCGCCCGGTGAGTTGGAGTTTGATGGTAAATGTATTCAAATAATTTGAATAATCTACGCACCGCACCGCGTTGGCCGGTACCCACGCCCTCTCTCTCTCTCTCTCTCTCTCTCTCTCTTGGGGGAACTGAATGTCCGGTGATAAACTTACCATTAGATGAGCGTAAAAAATTATCTGACAGAAGAGATCGGGATCAGTGCGGGCGGGCGAGCGCACACCATGTGATGAGTGGACCAGCGGGAAACACGGAAAACTTTTCTCGTCAAACCGACCTCCGGTACGCCTGGTAGAGGCCGGTTGATCGCGGTTGTTGTTGGTTTTATTCATCCAACGGACCAAGGGGAGCATTACGAGAGGGAGAGAATGAGAGAGAGAGAGCAAAGTGTAGGGACCTTAGCCGGGGCACACGGCTGTCGTCGTATTTGGTCCTTGCTCACGTGGTCCTTCGCGATAACCGGGTCGGGATGTTTTGAAGTATTTATGCGCAGCAGTCCCAACGAGATAATAGACTTAACCGAATTTTGAAATTATTATTTATAATGAAGTGTGGACAATCGTTTCCACCCGCGCTCGGACATGGGTTATGACTTCGGTGGCGCACTTCGTCGCCAGACACCCGAAACGCGTGAGTGGTTGGACCGGTTGGCCTTCTTTTATTTTTTTAATTATTCACCACAAGTTTTCTCATTTTCCGCTCAATGAAACAATGTCACAAACTGCACATTGGGTGTACAGAATGTTCCTTTATTGCCGGGGTCAAGAATTGCTTTGGTCGCGTTGTTTTGGTAATCGGGACAGGGCTGAGGTTTTTTGTGGCTGTGGAGGATTCCTGATAGTAACCCTGGGCATTACCGTTCAACTGAAGCGACTATGAGAGACACGTTAAAATTGTTTATCAGATTTTGAGAGGCTCAACCACAAAAATCAAACAGGAACAAAAGCGGGTCACAGCGGGAATATTGACGCACTATGATATTGCGCGACTGTGGCCCGCTGAAGTTTTTATTCTTTGTAGAAGCCTGATATGAATGATATTAAACGCGATAGATGTACGAGGGTGGATCGAATACAAACGACTCTTCGCGTCTTATTGTCACAAAAAATGAAGAGAAAACGTTCCCGCTTTTTTGTTGTTGAGTTCTTTTGTCAGGAGTTTAAGAATCGAATTCAAGAATCAAGAATCTAAACATACGGCTCGTCCGTCCTTATATATGTAAAAAAAAAAGAATCAAGAATCAAGTTACTCGTAGTAGATTGCATTAAATCTACCGAAATCTTCAGGAGACCATCTTCAGGAGAAATCTTCAGGAGAAATGTCCAGTTCGAGGAAGACACAGTGTTGCGAGCATGACCATAACATGTTTTGGGGCGCAGATCCGCTGATGCTTTAGAACAGGTGCTGGCTTATTGAAAATGAAAGACATCATTCCACTACAGGACAATTAATGCACTACAGGACCATTAAAGCCAGTCTTGAGTGAGGAACAATTTACATATAAAAAAGGTACAATTTACATATATTTACGCCGCAAAAGAGGGGACCTATCGATAAGGAAGTGGTTCATCTTTATGAAAATGCTCGCTCCCTTATACTTGCAGGCTTGAAAAGGAATAATTTGGAGCATCCGAGGTGAGGAACATGCGAAAACCTTCTTTACAGTTTTGACCAATCTACCTGTGTCTTTCATGTGTTTGATCTTCTCAAAAAACCTTTGGAAGATAAAAGGGATCAACTGTGATGCTGAGATTGAATCCTTTTTTGCACAATTGGCTGCAAACAAGGATCTACATCTGTCTACGTGAAAAGAATTAAAAAAACTGCCAATCCGCCCGGAAAATATGTTTCGGAATCTGAAGAATAAACGCGTTTAAACTAAAAACAAGCTGACGAACCATTTGAGCGTGTATGAGGCCTTTAGAAGCAACTTGTGGCATTTTTATTATTTTTCCTATGCTAAACACTATCTTAAGTAACGGTACAGGAGATTGAACTTCATCTACATCAGGAGAGGGTAAACCGAATGACAGTGCGTCATGCGGGCTTTTCCCAGTGAACCTGGGCGCAAGTCATGGCAAGCGGATGCGTTCTGCGACATTGAACTTCACCACGGTTGCCGTTGTTCCACATTTCTGATAAGACTATCGTACAGTACGTCCTTGACGTTACCGGCAGCCAGGAAGTCCATATGGTTGAACGTGGCATTGGCTTGCTGGTTGAGGGTCACTAGGTTCGGTAGCGTTTCCGCCAGCAGCCGCACATCGACCGGGTGCACCAGTTCATCGGCAAGGCCGTAGTTAATGGCAACCGGTACGGTGACACGGCTGAGGTTATAGTTGGGCGGCACCTCACTACCGTACTGCTGGCGGTTCCGCTCGGGTCCATAGTCGAAGCGCCGGAAATGACCCGACATAACCTCCTGGCCAAAGTGGGACCACTGTTTGATGGAGGAACCGGCCGGCAGGTGGTTCAACACCATCGGGAACCCATGGGTACCGAAGTGTAGATACTTGTTGCTGGTCACCGCGTGCATCAACTCCAGGCAGAGCGAGTTGCGGATGAAATCTGGACACATTGCGCTCACCAGTTTCGTCCAATCCTTCGGGAACGGTTTCATCTCGAAGATTCCCATCGCTGCGAGTAGATACTGTGAGGATCGGAAAGAAAGGTGACAGCAAAGTAAACAGTTTAATGTCCTTGTTCTCAAACCAGATCAGTGGCGAATATTTACCGATGCCAGTGCTTCATGTTGGGCCAAAAATCGTAGAGGTGAATTTCTTAAATTCTCCATAAAGACAGCCGGAGCTAGGGCTTGCATGAGCTCAAACTTCCGATTGTACTCTGGCCGTTCCGCGTTGAGGACGAAAAAAATGGTCGTACCCTGGGAATGGCCCACGTAATGCAGCTTCGAGTGGCCCGTCTCGGTCAGCACATGATCGACCATCGCCGGTAGATCGTAGCGTCCGATTTCATCGAACGAAAAGTCCCAAAACTCACGCTCCTCCGGGGACAGGTGAGTGTGGTTGCGACTGTAGCGATTGCCACGGGCATTCCCCAGCCATACATCGTGCCCACGATCGGACAGCAGGTATGGAAGGGATTCTTGCGGTCCAATGAAGATCCAATCGGCTGACGATCCCATCAGTCCGTGCATCAGTAGCACCGGTAGGTGGGATGCGTTGGCTGGACCAAACTTTGGCGACGCTCGAAGTCGATGCAACTCAATGATGTAGCCATCCTCCGTTACGATATTGTGGACCTCGGTGGTATAGCCGTACTTGCTCGTAATTTGTGGCTGCAAAAGAATCAGGGAGAGGAACAGCTGTTTAGTTAATACCCAAAAAAAGGGATCCTCTGGGTTGTTGACACACCGCTCGGAGGAATGCATCTTCGGAATCAAAGATTATGTCCGAAAAACAACCGATCGCGCACAGGCTAAGGAGAGAGCAGATGGTTAGACTGTTAGGCTGCATCTTGTCTGTCGGTAGGACACTGTAGAGATGCTGAGGCAGTTTAATATATTTATACACCACTGCTCCAATGCGGGCTCCCTAGTGCTTGCGTTCTGAGCTGTTCTTGAGAACGTTCTCGATCAGCGCGAGATAATTTAGAAAGAGCGATGTCCCCTATTAGTATGCCCGGAACAAATGCTGGAAATGCCGTTTCAATCGTTCCGTTTATTTCAGACAGAACAGGCACGTCATACAATGTGACAGGCCGTTGATAATAATTAAAGGAATTTCTACTTTTCCTGCACCATTAGGTTGCGGAAGGAAGGTGGATTCCGTTGGCATCGGTTTGTGCACCATGGCCAAGGACTTTTCAAATTCAACGTGACTTACATTGTCTGTCGGATGAGGATGATGGAGGGCAAAGGTGTAGTGACCGACCGAGGGGTAGCCTTCAGCTTTCATCACAGTTTAATGGATTATCCTAAAAGGTGTGACGATTGTCAGCGGAAATAATTAATTGGATTTATTTTTATGAATTAATCTGCATTACTTTAGAAACTATTCTTCGTGGTGCTAGAGAAGCCACGTAGCTTAAGTCCTTTTTTAGACTGAATGGTATCTAAATGATAACCAACTAGGGGAAACAACGCTTCAAATGATCCATCTTCATCATCTCAATCAGAAATCCCATCGTTAACTCGCCGCTACCTGATTTTAATTCTTTATTTTCGGAATCACCACCTGTTAATCCTATTTTCCAGCATGATTGATATGTTGTTCGGACCTTCGAGATCCCATTTCCCAAAAAAGGGCCATACAACATGTTTTCGCAGAATAATTAAATCAATTCCATCCAAACATCCATTAGTAACATTTCTGTAAAAAAATCCAACATTATCATGCGGCTTACGATTCCTGGTGCCATAAATTAGCAAATCTAACACAACGAGAGGTTGCGCACTTACTATCTGCACAACTCTGACACTTCCACTGTTAAGATATGGGGTATCGAAATTTAAATATTTCCACTCGCTCGAACGCCGGAAAAGCGCCTCGTGGCAATGGGTGGTAACAGTCGTCACGATAAATGCAGACAGCTGAAAGAAAAGAAACCACCACCGTGTTGTGACTAATGTGGCGACGTGCGGCCAGCGCCTTGGCATTAGATGATAAACCAATTTGCGGCCATTTCGCCAAACGTGTTTCGTTTAAATACACATCAGCAGCAGCGGACACGGCGGTGATTACGACCTATCTCGAGTGCTATGGAGGCTAACCACCACCTTCTGGCCACCATTCGGAGTCCGGGAGCCCGGGGATTCGTGGTTTCATGTCGGTTTGGCTGCTCTCTGGCTGGCTCTGGTTTCTGGCTTCGTGGTCGGTTGTTTTTTTGTGAATACCGAAATTTGTTGATTTATCTAAATGCGATTGTGCTCGTCTCTTTATTTTAATTTACAACCAATTTGGACCCACCGTAGCGTATCGGTGAGCCCCACGGAAAACCGGCACGGGACCGGTTGGTGGTGGTGTTGATGGTTTGGTTGTAATTTTTGGGAGACTTGCCTTGCGCGGTCCGTGGCCATGTGCCCGCGGTGGCCCAACCCTACCATTAAGTTCATCGGCAACGCGGATCGGCCGGGCCCCGCGGATTCTATCTTGTCCAGGTAGCTGCTCTATCGGCCGGGTGGTGCTGATCGGCCGCCGTTGACGGTGGGTTCCACTTCACGTGTTCCATGTCGCTGCCTTGGTGCCAATGTTTTGACCTGGTCGCTGGTGTTAGGTTGAGTAATGAAGGGTTTGGGTGGCCTATCTGCGATACATATCTGTAGCGTGAAATTTCCGCGTCTCTTTTCTAGCCATGCCGCTAGCAGTAGCGTGCTGGTAGTGCGGCAGCTGTAACTCTATGCCGCATCTGTTCATCCGTTTTTTTTTCACTCCACTCCGTCGCTCCATCTCCAGTTCCCCGTTCATCAGGATCATCGTGGCACCTGGAGTCCATGTCCGGAGATGGCGAACGAGGTGGAATTGTAGTAAAAAGCCTCGCGATATCGATCTCGATCGTGTGGCGTGGTTTCCCCATTTTGACAACTACTGTGGCACCTTGCGGTCGATTGTGTGTCCAAACCCAGCCCCCGGGGACGACCGGAGGGGAAATTGTGCGTAAAAGTGGCACCACAACAATGCTACCAACAATAGGCAAATGGGAGAGATTTCCTGCCCGGTTTCCGAGTTTTCTCCACCTGTTTTCGGTGGTTTCTGCGTGCGTGGCAGCGTGGAGTGTGCGGTGGCATTAATGAGACCCAGGGAAAGACCTGCTTGTCAGTGGTAGGATGAATTGGAAATAGTATATTGTTTTTTTTTGCTTTCTTTTTTGATAATTGTTTGTAGCCCTTGTTGAAGCGACTTTCACGAATCTAATTTGGACAATCTCGATTGAGGGGTTGATTCTACAGATTCAGCTGATGCACAGTGGAGGTGAAAAAACTTTCGAGAAAAAAATATTCACGGATAACATGTGATGATAAATATGTCACTAACGGTCTTTTCTAGTATTTTTATTGATTTTATAACCGTTTGCTGATATTCTCATATGTTTAATTTGGTCTGGGTTTGAACAAAAAACATGTTTTGATATTTATTGTCACGTTAGGTATTTTTTGATGGCGTTAACATAAACAGTAACAAGATGCTTGGCACGTTTGACAAGTTCCACTGTATCGAGGTGCTCTATATTAATAGCTAGTATATCCACATTGTTTCCTATTTTCGAATTGATTAAGAGCACATTTATTTAGCAGCACGGACAGTGGTTTTACATTCATATTGCTGTTAGATTATTGATGATGAGTACATGCTAATATGAAAACTTGCTCCTTTGATTCGGGTCTTACCTTTATAACAGAAAATATAGTGTGCGAATAGATGGCTTCGAGGCTTAGAGTGTTTCTACAGTTTGCAAAATACCTAGAAACACTGTTAAACCTTTCTCAGCGTTTCCGGTATCCCAGTGGCAGAAAATTTGGTCCTTTACTATTTTCCTTGTTTATCTATGACGTATTTTTTTTAGTATTAGAGATGGATTACTAAGTGTATGCGGAGGACATGAAAATCTCAAGAGTTATTGATTCAACATCTTCTTGCAGCTCATTGCAACAACTACTGGAGAATTTCAGTCGTTGGAGTGATAATGAAATGACCGTTACCGAATCAAAAGTGAGACATGTGATTTAGGACTAATCCGCGACACCAACCTGTGATTTTACAGACATATCCGCATTCCTGGAATTTAGCCGAAAAATAGCTACAAATAATTAAATTATACTAGGTAAGGGTAGTAAGGTAGGTTAAGGGAAAGGTATGCCCTCCAACGCATAATTTGGAACATATAATGTGGGATTCATTCGTTACTGCGATACTGGTATCATTGCCAGATGTCTAGAGCCGGCGATACATGAAGCGTAAACTCTCGTATAAACTCAGAATGTAATGCCAAAAAGTTTACATTTGCCGTTTACACGGTGTAAATAGATTATAGGTCCACGGAGCATAAATCCTAGCGTAAACGCTGTTTGCAAGCGATTTGCCCCACTACATTTCCTGTTTGTGGTTTGCATTAATAGTGAGTGTTCATTACTAGCGTTTTTAATCTTTTTATTCGGAAAAAGTATTATATTTTTCTCACAAAAGTCGATAAAAGTTCAGTGTAATTCGGATTACGCGTCTTAACCCGGTCATGTAAACATGTTCAAGTGTAAATTAATTTTATATTTACGCTTGAGTTTACGCTTCATGTATCGCCGGCTTAGGAAATAGACCTAAAAAAATTCGCAACATCGCATGATTTGGTTTTGTAAGTTATGAAGTTAATTCGTATTCGTTTATCAAATTTAGTTTCCTCGTATTGGTATTCCACTATTCGTTGATGAATAGAACAGGAACTTGCCAAACGATCAAATTCATCAACTAGAGAATTCAATTTCGTGAACATCTTTGGCTCAAGTCACTGAATATTCTAACATGACGAGCTGCGTGCGATGCTTTCATCAGCCGTCGGAATGCTATAATATAATTAAATTTAGAAGAAAAACATTGTACAGCATATTAAAAAGTTAATTTTTTTGTAGAATCCTGTGTGTAATATCGTTTCCTCAACAGTTCAATTAAAGATTATTAATCAAACAGAGCAGCACAAAGTGATTAAATTTGAAGATCCCTTTCGATGTACCAAGTGTTTTAGAACATAAATCAAATGAACGCAACTAAAAACTGCCAATTCACCAAACAACAACGTTCGATTTGATTCTGTTCTGTTACTGTTTTAATGTGCGTAGCTATCCAAAGATCCCCATTCCTAGGCATTCTGGTAGAGATTTCCAAATTGTAAACTATTGCTCACGATGGACGGAAACTGAATGTTAAAACCCTGACGGACGGTGGACACTATGATTTATTTCATCCATTTGAAAAAATCCACAATCGTGCCCGGATCTGTGACGCAAATGGATCTCTGATTAAGGTACGCAAGCTCGCCCGCCACTGGCCATAAACTCCACCATTCGTAAGTAGTGCAAAGTGCGTAACGAACCGACGGCCGACACCCTTTTGGGGCCAAAGAACGGTTAGGGATCGGGGGTGGGAGGGGGCGCAATGCTAAGTTGTATTACAAAGTTTTAGATTTCATCAAAGTTCCATCACACCGGTCCGGGCGTCCGGTGGACTGATGTTCAAATTAATTTGATGATATTTTCAGCGGATTGCTTCTCGCTCTAGTGAATCCATCATCGAGCGCACCCGGGAGGAGAGTGATGCTCGCTCTGGGGTCCAAATGAGCCCCTCTACCAACAGGCAAGTGTACCTTTTTAACAATTTTATCAAGTTTACAGCGTTGTTCGTTGTCGTCAGTGTCGAGACTCCGCTGAGTCGAGAGCTCGGAGCGACTGACAGGACCTTTCCGGCTCCGATTCCGGGATTGAAAGGAAAACCATTAATAATCATTACAAACCAACCCGATTCCCCCGCCGCCGGCATCGGGGGCTGCGCTCCCGATACTAAATGGGTTTTTCGGGCAGACGAATGGCGTCAATTAACACGAAAGCATTCATTAATCATCTCGTAAATCAATTATGATCTTCGATGGTTGATAAAATTGAGCGACGGGCCACGGAAGGCTTATACGCACGCATACGCACGCACACGCAGGCACACAGACCGGTGTCACACGTCTGTCGATGGGTATAGTGTCCTTTCGGCATGGCCTGGCCGCCCAGCCCAGGCAGGATCGCAGGCGGCCATGCTACTTCTTCCAACAACTGCTTTTTGCTCGGTACACGGGACTTTGGGTTATGAAACTTGAGCCCATTCGTTAGCTCCGCGTGTCCTGTAAGGCCCTCTCTCCCCACGCCTTCCCCTGGAGCTTCTTCGTTTTTGAGACAATTTGTTCTTCAAATACACGGCGATGTACGAACGGCTCCGAGTGGCGTTCGGAGTGGATATGGTCGGTCACTGATGGTCGACCCCCGGGTACCCCGTAGGTCCCAGCGCTTGTTTCGACGCTTTATTCGTTTAAAGCCCCCACTCTCTCGGGGCTGTCAGGCCTGTGTCTATGCGGGCATCTCCGATATCACAGGTAACGGAGGATCCTGAACATCCGCAGGAGGGATCCTAAACAAATATTCGGATCGAACGCGAGAGCCCCCTTGCGGGCCTTTCTCGGGCCTTCCTTACGCTTCATTGGCTCTTATGAATGTTGACAGATCGACCGTACCGTACGGTGCGGAAGAAGGGGCTGGGGATTTCGGTTCTCCGTTCTCCGTTTGATTGCCGAGTGCAGAGAAGCGGAGGAGGTGGCCCAGAAGAGGCCCTGAAGAATGATTGAAATTTAAGTTGAACGTATTCATAAAAGCATAACGGATGATGAGGATGGTGAAGGATGGAGAAGCAAAGCCGGTCCGAAAATAAATGAAACCGAGTGAAAGAATCCGCTGGCTGTGGCCAGCGCGAAATGGAAGAAGATTCCGAATGTGAATGGCCACCAATGGCGTACATGGCCATCGGTCCTGATGAATGTTACTATTTAGAAGCGCACCTCCACATCAATCGACCGCTCATGAATAGCAAAAGGTAAATGTTGAGACATTCTCTGCTCTGTACGTCTCGCCTAGCCTTTTTCGTACAATCTTTATTCTATTTCTGGAACATTTGGGATAAAATTATTAATTTATGGACCTACTTTATGGTAAGGGTATAAATTGTTGAGAAACTGAAAGGCAGCAGTGTGACCGCTCTAAGTGACATGTCAAATACCGTATTGTACTAGCTAACGATTGGCGTAAAGCCTGTTTTAGTTAGAATCTTTTGGTAGTAAAAAATTGTCAAAACAGAACCAAACTTTTCAACCAAACTGCACAGCCATTATGAAATCTCGATGTGACTAGAGGAAAAAAATGCAGAATTCTAGAAATTTGCAAACTAGAAATACCATATTCAAACGTTGTTGGGGGACTGGTGTAGAAGTGAGCATATGCCAGATTCTACGAACAAAACTCAGGCGAACAGTTTTCAACAGTCCTGGAATCTCGGAGTGTAATTTGGCCAAACAAGTTAAAACATATGGCATTACAGTTCAGCAAATATTTTTAGTGGAAATGTTTGAGATCATATCAAGCTAGAAAATAACCAAATAGGACTCTGGATTAACGCTTGATTGCCTAAATCCATGCAAGAAGAAATTTTGATGAACGAAGGATCGTACGTAAAACTGCATTTTCTCAAAAACCTGTAGGTAAATTTGATTTTTGCAATCATAGAGGGAATACAACAGAATGATTTTAATACATTTACGTAGATAAATTTGTCCGTAAGATAATGGTTTGGGATGAGATCTGAAGCCGAATCAAATGGAACATGAATGTCGTTTCATCATTTGGGCAACGTTCAACCGAAATTTGTGCAAAGTATATTGTCTACGGATAGTCTTTCACTTGTCCACCAATTATCATGTGAAAGCTGCTATTCTTGCACCAGGTGTAATATTAATTTTTCGATTTTCTAAAGATCTAATTCGTAGATTGATGGATTCGTAGAAAGATATGAAAAATTATCAAACGGTGAAAAGTGCATAAGAAATGTATCAAGAAATGTATCAGAGATGTATAAAAACCAGTTGAAATAGAGATTATGTGCTACAGAGGTGTGTGCAAAAGAGGTTAAAAAAAATGGTAGCTATCAAAGAAAAAGATTAATAAATTATAAAAAAAATCAACGAAAAATTGAGATCGATATTTCATCTCATAAGTAATAGAAAACCCTACAAAATTACTTCTTTCAGAAACAGGCTTTGTTAATTTTACAACACAAATCCTAGAAAGTTGGCAAAAGCCAGAAGGCCATCCTATCCTGGCATGCCCGTGGTCGGCCGTTCGGTCGGCCGGTCCGTCGTTTCCGCATCATTACTCAATCACCCTGACACATTTTGTGAACCGAAACATCGGCGCCTGCCTTCAAAGGTACACGTGTTAAGTCCCGTTCCCTCCTGCCTTCGTCTCCTCCTTCTTCACACTCTCTCGTTCGTTGGCCCCGTTGGCAGGAAGGAAGTAAATGGATCGATTAGGTCATGGCAGTGGCAGTGGTGGCGGGAGGGGTTCTTCTTCTTGACTCGCCAAAATATTCCGGACCAAGCCTGGTCCAGCCGCACACACTCGAAGTGGGGTTTCCGACCGATTGGGAATCTTCAACGAGTCCGTCAAATGTCAACAGACCTGAATCCTTCCACCTGAACGCTTCCCTTATTGTATTATTAATGAAAATACCTTTTTCTCGGCACTCTGCACGGCACTACGCTTTTCCTTCCGCTTATTCTCACCTCCGGTTAAGAACCATTTTCCATTTGCTTTGGGAGTGGAAGGGGCCCGCACCTCGGGGTAAGAGTGGAGCGGAGTAGAAAGCTGGTTGGCGACTAAGTGATTTCAAACTATTTTCCCACCTTCCCCCGGGTCGTCTTGCGGTTCCTCCTGGGACCCGGAAAGAAAGCTAGAAGGCCTGTTGCTGTACTGCCTCGTCATCCGGGTTCCCAAGAAGAGATCCCGCTCGATGGCTCGCGTTCCCGTTTTTCTTCCGGTGAGGACCGGTGGCCAAGGCAGAGGAAGAGGAGGAGGAGGATCGAGAAATCGCGTGAATGTTTAACCCGCGTAAAAGTAAACGAACTAATTTTTATTATTTTGAACAGCATTCTAAATGACCCATTAATTAAGAATGTATCTCCGGGTGTCCGCGAGACCACGGACACCGCGGACTAACCCCGAAGCTAGAATGGAAAAAAGCCGGAAAATACATATAAAAAAACGCACAAAAATGGAAAAAAGGAAGGAAAGGGCACCAGCAGCTGTTGGGCCGAGCAATCCACCGACGCCAGGTTTTCGTTTCTTCAGCACCAGCATTCAGCAGGCCACGCACCGACACCGGATGGTCTCCATCGCCAACTGGGACCTCGCGCGGCCATTCGACACCCCACCACAGCAGGGGGTGTTCACTTCGTTCGCTTCGCGTGGTGCAGCGGGTTTACGGGCGAAGGTAACACATCCACCAGATAAGACTCTATTCAATTATTTAATTATACCTCTATAAGCTCTTAATAGAATCAAATAGAGGACCCTGGGAACACCGGGAAGAGGGGAGGCAAGGGGACACGTTGCGTTGAATGGGAGACCCGCAGTAAGATTGTGCGTCCGCAGGAGGGCTGGCACACCGCGTTGGTCAAAAGCCGCGGTCCCAAAGAGCCTTTAGCTTCCGCACTTTGAAGTGTTGGGCCTCGGTGGCCTCACTCAAACACTGGACCCCTGTTCCCCCTCGACCCCCGGACGCATACGCAAGGTGCTGGCCAGTAATGGTGGCACCGGCTTACGGATCTCGCTGAGCTGATAGTCGCGAGCGCGCTGATCGTAAAGAAAAGAAACGAAAAACGTTTCGATAGCAGAAAAAGAGGGAAAGAGAGCTTGAATGCAAAACCAGCACCAGCACCCCCGTCTAGTGGCCATCCCGATCTAGGCGTTTAGAGTATCTTCTCTTCGCCTCCATAAAAAAGATAGCAATAGAAAGAGTGCGGATCGGGCGGGGCGACAAAACAAAAAATAAAAATAAAATAAATAAACTAAAACACTTCGACCACACCGCCACGATATCCGGGTATCCGGGGGCCACTCCAAAGGGCCTCGAGTTCCCTTTATTTGGGGGGGAAGGTTGTATAATAATATTATTAAAAGAAATTTATGTTATTACCTACATTGCCCACCAGCAGGAGGTAAGAAAAGCAAAAGCAGGCCCTGGAAGAGCACCTAATCGTCACCCTAGTGTCCACTGGTGTGGCCTCCATTCACTCTCCAGCTTCTCCATCGGTGGCAATCGTTAGATATGAGATCCCTGGCCACTGGCAGCACCGGGGCCAGTTGTAAAAATTGGGAACGAAATAGTTTAAAACCAACATTAGGACAACAACAACAACAACAGCGCAACGAGCAACTCGCAAACGCGAAAGGGGTACCGCTGGTGACAAACGGACCAGAGGGGGCAGGGAGCGTTGCCCATAACTTGCCCTTAACTAAAGCGAATAGTATGCAGATGTGCTTATGTGCAGATGGTGTGTCCTGCATAGAACCTTCAAGCATGGCTGCTGGTGGTTTCGGTAGTTAAGGTGCTCCATAAATTAGCTTAACAAGGCGCAAAGGGGTTGATGGCGACGACGGGCAGCCACCCTCGCGAGAGAGACAGAGATACTCTATTTCGACGATATTTCGACAAATCGCACACTGGCATCTCACTGGCGTACCCGCAGCCAGCGAACTGCCGGCGTGGTGCCGGTCAAAGTCCGGTGTTTTGAATGGCATTAAGAGGGGATTCGCTGTGCTTGGTTGGTTGGTTGGTTGGCTGGTTGGTTGGTTTGTGTTGTAACTTTTTATGAAATTTTATACATTTGGCATCAGAATCCACATCCCCCCCCCCACGGGTACGTAAATGATGAGCAATATCAGTGCCGTTTGATCTGAGCGCGATGGTTCCATGGCAAATTAGAGCGTTTTATGAACAGTTTGCGGGAGTTATGTAAATCCGTGTCCATGCCCAGCATCTGCCTGAAATGCCGTCATCCTTTGAAGCAGTAGTTCCAGTTCCAGTTTAGCTGTTGATGGTATTAAGCATACGTGCCGCTATCTAAGCTCGTAAGCTTTAATGTGCGTTAGTATGAAGCCCTTTTGTGAACACGGGCAGCATTAACAGTTTTTAGTATTGAGTGCTTGTTATGATTGTTATGTTGTCTATTCCTAGAACTAATTATCATTAGCGAATACAGAGACACCAGGATCACGTTTCAATAGCGTTCGACGGTTGTCAATTAGGTTACAAGCTGTGCTCTAGTTCGAACATTAAACAGGTAAAAAGGATTCATTAAATATTGAGCCATTAAAATCAATCATTGAGCATTTTCCCCTCTTTTTTAAATCCTTTTAGAAAATGTACACGTTATTCAAATCCTCTTATTTATATTAATTAGAAAAATGAAAATAGGAAATATCCGAAACAAAGTGAACTGTACAATATGCGACATCATGTCTATTGAGTAAAAATTTTGTTTATTCGTATTACTAAATCAACATTGATGAAAAAATATCAATCAATAAATGGATTCCTTCTCGCCTGTCACACTAATTGAATGGCCTCCAACAACATGCTTTACAGCTACTTCCAAGAATTGTCTGTGGGGAGTTTTTTTGTAAAATTCTGATCCGCTGTACTGTTCTGTATGAATCACCTTGTAAGCATTAACATTCTTTCAATCATTCAAAAGATATTAAACAAAAAAAAAACAATCTGGATAAATCAAATATTCTAGTAACTTTTATGATTCGATTCGATTCCCACTGTATGGACTCCGCAAAATAAGGTAAGCATTTCTTCAATTGATGTCATGGTTGTAGTTTCTTGTTTTTTGTCCAGAAAATTACATGTTTGGAATGACAGCACAAAAGTAAAGTCAAGGTTTAAACTCAAAGAATCTCAGAAATGAGTATTTACAGTATCTGGCCCGATGTTCAATCATCAGTTCCCTTCTAAAATAGCGGGTTGATCTGAGACGTATTTTGCAATCTATCAACCGATATTTTTAATGAATTTCAAAATGCTTAGCGCACATGAAGGACTCATCAATTCGTCAATTATCACCAAGTCTCTTCTACTGTGATATGAATTCATCAGTTTTTTTCTTATCTTTTTTTTTAAGTATTAATATAAATCAATCAAAGTGCTCGAGTGTTTACTCAGCAAATAAATTCATCTTACGGGGCAACATTTTAATTGCAAGCAGTTTACTGAATGATTGTCTCGTCACCTATCGCACTCCACGAGACATCAACAAAAGTAACGACGATCAACATAAAAAAGGAAACGAAATAGCTGATGGTGGGAGATTAAGAGGAAGAGTCCTTCATTCAAGCGCTATAATCCCCCCCAGGGGAAAAAGGGCTCGATAACGAACAACGAGCAACAGCGTTTGTGCGAGCATTGTGGTGTGGGCCCGGCACGGCGGTACATCGGAATTCCGGACGCTGCGTGCGTAGCGAACGGTGCGTGTAGGACGTGAAGGTCCTGAGGACGGATCCGGTGCCGATGCACCCTAGACACGGGTCAATTGAACACCGCCTCGGGGCTCTCTCCTTCTCTCACTTCATTTCGCTCCTCGTTCTTCTCGTACACTTTGGAGAAAAAAAAAATCGGCCTTTAAATCGCACCTGGTACAGGTGTCGTGAGGCTCGTGAGACCAGCAGCAGCAGCAGCAGCAGCGGGAACTACAACAATGGTACGCTTTCAAGGCGTTCACAAATTCCTATCTTTATAGCTGGCGATTGAATGCGCCCGCCGCGTTCGTTGGGTTCGCTTTCGATCCCAAGTTGATGGGTCCGTTCCACAACACATTCCTATCCAACGAGATACCCAACGGGGCAAGTCTTTACTTTCGATGCATCAGGTCCATTTTTTCACCCTGGAACGGTTGTGGAACGTGAACCAAGGATAGCACACAGTTCCCGTGAGCAATTGCTATGGCCATGTAAGGAAAGAGGGCAGCTAAATACCTTTTTATTAATTCCACCTCTAGTGGTAGTGCGGATGTAAAGAGTCTTCTTAAACATGGAAAACTTAAACAACCCAAATGCATTACTCTACTTCACTGCCTAGGGTAGCACAATGACCGCAATTCCCATGAGTGTCACCCCATAACGCACGCCGGTTTGGTAGCGAAACGGGGCCTAATCCTACACCGAGTACCGAATCAAGCATTCCAGTAAGAAAACAAGAATCGTTCCGAGTAAGGTTGTAGCTGGTGAACGGAAAAGAAATCCAACGATCGCACCACCAACGAGCGGCTCATCGGCACAGGGATATTCGAGAGATACGGCCAGCCATTCCACCAAGGCTCGCCAGCCGGCAAGGAGATTGCAATTTGAGAAATTTATTGAGGTGGTAAACAATAAATATCATGTGTCCATTTCGGCACCTCGACCGACCGGTGCGGCGACCTAACAGATGCGCCCGGTGGT
>NC_064878.1:36701563-36704063 GCF_943734665.1 Anopheles aquasalis | reverse complement strand
AAATTGTTAAACGAATACGAACGAATGCATAAACTCCCTTGGCGAATTACCTGCTGGTCCCGGGGGAATTGCATCTTGCACACCAGCACATAAAGAATGTGACAAATATGTGCGACTTCGGAAACGGTGCCTGGTCCCTAGGAGCAGCCGTTGGGCATGCACTTTTGCTGCTTCGGCTTCCGTTTGCAAGAGGTTCGTATTCCGCAAAAGCAGTCCATCGGATGATGCAAAATGGGAACCAACAAAAAAGAGACTTTCTGGGGCAGCTGTGGCCGGTTGCTTTTATTTTGAAAATCATTTCTCGAGCAAAGCGCCGGGGAGTGGGGATAAGGCATTTGCTGATATCAAATATAATAACACATGTACGGTTCCTGCCGCCTGCTTCCTGGTGGTGTTGGTTTTGCATAAACGGCCCCACTGAGCGCAAGGCGCATTTTCCAAAGTACACACCCGTGCCCCATAGAACCAGAGAGCGAGATAGAGCAAGCTATTCTTTAAGTAGATCACATCCGGATTCGCCTTATTCGCTGTCCGCCCTACGCCGGCATCTCCAATAGAAGGAAACAATTTCTTCTTTTTGCCGTCTTTTTGGTCGCTTTATGACATGTCCTGCATCTTGCAGTGGCCCCTGACCAGTTGCCCGGATGTTCGACGTTGTTTATGCATGCGAGAAGATGGGGCGAGAACAGCATAAAATCATGAAAGCGACATCGTTCCCAGGGACAGGCCTTCGATGTCTTATCAGTATGGCTTTATTTCGACAACGTATCGGTGTACGTCTGCCTGTGTCAGTATAACCAATCACTGAAGAGGCTATAGAAGAGCGGAGTAAGACGGTATCCATTTTATGAGCTGCCAGAGTGTTATGATCCAAATGTTTAATGCGCCGACTGGATGGTGAAAAATCTGGCTGACCAAAAGATGTGATGCAGACCAGGGTGGTCGTGGTGGTGATGGGTATTAAAAATTATCAGCAGATTAAAGAGACAGCGAAAGACGTGTGACCAGCGATGATCCCACCGGTTGAGGGCGCTGGACCAGAAGCGTTCTCAGCTGCTCAGCCGAAAAAGAAAAGGAGAACGAATCCCCCCGGCACTAGTACACTTTCCGCATTCACTGACGTCGATCAGGGTGGTTAAGAATGGATCCCCAGGACTTTAGTTATAGGGCTGTGTATGTGCTATAAAATGCTGGATAAGAAAGGTTGCCCTGCACCGGGGTCCGCTCTGCCCGTTCGTAGGCGTGTGTCCGTGCGCCACCGTTGCGTACACTTGGGGGAGAGGACGCGTGTCTTGGTCGTAATTGTGTTTGCATGTGTGCTCCGCCACACGGAGCATTTTTGGGGTAAGTTATGGTGGTGTTCGCCTCCCCGGGGCTTTTTTATTTGGCGGTAGCATATATTTTATATTCGGAAATAAATACGATAAGAGCAGAGGGCCAGAGCAGAGGATTAAAAGCTGTTTATGGGGCAAACATAAAACGGCGCTGCCACTGCTGCTGCTGCTGCTGCTGCTGCTGCTGCTGTGAGTTCCATGCTTGTTTGTGCATTATGTTTCGCCCTGGGTTCGGTTTTAGCTTTTCCTGCACCCCCCCCCCCCCTCCTCCTTCTCAGTGGCCAGCCTGAACTACAGTCGCAAATCTCGCAAGCCACCGGACACCGCACCGCACAAGTAGTACAGTGGCGAAGGAATATCGCTTCGCTGGCAAGAAGATGTGGTGGCAGCCGTAGTTGGGAATGTTGCCAAAAAAATAACATTCCCAGAGGATTTAGCACCCACCCTGCGCGCGTCCCTGCGTTCGGCCACTTTTTCGTGGCCATTTTGCCACGCCACACATGGCCGTGCATCTTTAACTGGCATCGGTTGAGTTGGGTGGGCAGCTTTAAGCAACGGCCCCACACGGATTGATGGACGGCAGTGGTCGTGTGCAGCCGCTGTGGTCAATGAAACGATAATTTTATTTTCCTTATCTTCTGCAAGACGCGTCTGACTCAGTGGCGGTCGTCTCAGGGCTAACGTAGCTAAAACATTGTATCGATTTTTTTGTTGACATGTGCATCTTTCAGATAGTCGTCGTTGCATGCATTAGTCTTTGCCAAGGAATCTCGAGGTGTCGACTTTTTTGCTAAACAAATTACAAATTATCAAGGGAATGTTATTCAAAAACTTTTATTTTCAGGAACAGAAATAGCCGTTTTCGTCACCATAATGGATTCCCACAACTCAAAGGACACTTCTTCCACAAACATTTAACTCGTGACAATTTTATTTATCAACGTCTGTTAATTGTTTCTCTTGACTCTACTTGACTCTCTGACTTGGTTTCGACTCTACTAATAATCTTCGAGTTTGATGCATAAAACTAGTAGGTAGGGCCATTATCTTGAACTTTAGTAATTCGTTTTCTTCTGGTTTTTGGGTTGCACCTTAACATCATCGCTTGTGAACGGTTCTACCTTCAAGTTTTACATTTTACAGTTGATTAAGAATAGTCACTATAT
>NC_064878.1:36646563-36696563 GCF_943734665.1 Anopheles aquasalis | reverse complement strand
GCCTCTGCTCCCTGGTGCAAACCCATGTTGAGCAGAAATCATTTGTGATCCCAACAAGCACAGAGAATAGGATGAACCGATGACTCTCCAAAGACACACCCTGAACCGGTTTCGTTTGCTGAAACATGAGCTCTGATCGCCGTTTTGGTACTATGATGCAGCACACTTTCATGCTTTTCCATCAGCAATAGATCGAAAAGCCAATTGCACTCGACACATTTCGCAAAGCAGGAAAAGAAATAAATGCATGTTTTCTCATCAGAGCTACCGGGTTGTTTCGGAAGCAGCTTCCATTTCCGGGCCCTGGTTCAACACTCTCGTTACCTCTTTGTTTCGAAACTGAACCAAGATAACAGCAATAAGGACGTGCAGGCGCACATATCACGCTGAGCATTGAGTACAGCGAGAGAGAGGAAAAACTATATACAACACAAGATATCAGCGGAGCGTTAGTGTTATCGTTTCTGGGACATGATCTGCAGCAATTTGAAAATTTGAAAATGAATGCTTCAATTTTAATTGCAAATGGAACTCTCTCTCTCTCTTCGTCTCTTCGCTGACGTTTTGGCCAAGCATGACCCCATTGAGCACTTTGCACATTGAGCACGATCTGCCCCTTTTGCACGTCTCATTAGCATAGAAAATAAGCCCCCAAGCTACGGTCAACGCCTTGCCCCCCGGCATTTGATCCTCTTCTTCTACAGCAGCAGCCGGACATGGTATGCAATTAATTTGTCAAGTTGCAATTTATTTTGCAAATGATAAAAGTCACTGTGGTGTGACAGCAGCAGCCGGTGCTAGATGGATTCTGAAGCTGGTCTAAAGTGGGATTTCTGGAAAAATTAGAAAGTGGAAACGAGTTGCTCGCTGCTCACGTCCGCACTGTCACCGCGCGTAATGCGCCGTTGGCTCAGCTTTGTTTGGTCCGTACATCATAGGAAAAGTGTATCGCATTGTTGCATTTCTCTCCTCGTTCGCTCGCTGGAACAGTGGACGAAAGATGAGAACGGAAGCGGTGGGATCTGGAATCCTTGGAGGAAAAGCGGGCGCGCCCGTGTATGCGGCACAGGAAATGAAAACGTTGTAACGAAGATCTTGATTTCAGTTCATGTGATACTAGGCATGGGCGGGAGGAGGGTTTGTATAAATTCTTTATCATCCTGCCAGGACCTGGGAGGAAGGTCCTCGTCCTCTGACGACGGATACACGCCATGCTGGCATGCCTGGTGCGGGAAGCGGGCATTAGCATGAGAGTAAAATCCTCCATCAGTTTCGGTTAGCAGTGGCCAGAGGCACACGGGCAGAGGAGGTGACAGAGGATCCAATGTAATAGTAACGCTAGCACCTTGACAGGTTATTCCAGATGTAAGCACTAAAGCTTACCGGATGGCTGAGCCGAACGGCGGGACGATTTAAAATTTAATCCAAATTTCTTCGGATCTCCCACCATCAGCGTCACCGGTACCGTCGGTGCCTATCCCGGATCCTGACACTTTCCAGATCAGACCAGACCAGCCCAGAGGTTCGCAATACGCTAGGAGCAAAATAATCTTGCTAATCCTTGGGCCCCACTAAGTGATGGAGTGTCGTGGAGCAACGTAGTGCAAGTTAGTACAAGGTAAGGTATCCGGCATGCAAAACAGGATTGGCATCCATGTTCGTTTCGTGTTTGTTTTACTGTTCCCGTTCGTTCGTTTGCCCTGAAAGTGCTACTATTCATGATAAATTAGGTAGCATGTGCTGTGACAAGGTAAGAACCGGCTGTTCCATCATTCTATCGCTAGCTCGTTATTGTGTCTTATTATTATGGTTCAACAGGTTAAGTTCACGATATTTCGCTACAATTCATTGGTTAAACTCGATTCTGTACCGTTATTCCGTCTGCTCACTCTTCGCCATTTGTCTTTCATCGCATAACAGACACCATAAGCGATTCCAGTGTGTTTGTTTTTTTTTTGGAATTAGTTCTTAAAATAAAATGTCCACATCTTGCTGATTTGTTACAGTCGTGCACAGTGGTTAGGATACCATTTGAATGGGAATGAAATTTTGCAGATTTTTTTTTAATAACGTAAAACGTCGAAAGGTTAGCAAAAGATGTAAAGTGTTCTGTTGTTGTTGGTGAAGCAAAACAGGTTGCATCAAAACTGCACCTGACTGGAACCAGTGACGGTGACTGTGTACTCGGTGCCGCGAATTCAAAACCTGCTCACTCGCTCGTTTACTCGCTCGCCACCGGCTTTCATCTTTTTCCTTGTCCATCATTCAATTTGTTTCCTTCCTTTCGGTTGAGAGGATTTTTGCTTTTATATTTTGCGCGACTCTTGTCTCTGTTTATAAGCCGCCATCATACGGTTCTCCGGTCGGTCCGTGTTCTGTCCAATGTTCTGTTGCGTCTTGCCGCTTTCCGAACCAACCATCACCACCATCATCAGTCCATCGTTACCGTCTAGCGCTTGGCCGTCGCCATTTCGAATCCTTCACCCGGAATGCAATAAACATTGACTGACTGCCGCTGCCGTCGCTGCTGTCGCTGCTTATTTGGTGCTGCAGTGTGGCATTGCTTGCGGATGAGAAGCTCCGGCTGGTATCAGAATATTAAATTTATTAGTCGCGGTGATCATCTGTAATGGAGCAGGCAGGCAGGCAGGCAGGCAGGCCGTTCCCGGCCCCATCCTGCCGCAGGCATGCGTATCTTAGGTAAAGTTCGCCCGGAACACGTTTCACGGCTGAACACGGCTGAATGGCAGATGCAGGGTGCTTGCGGTAATGAAAGGAACCGCGTGCGTTCCCGAGGAAGACGCGTTTGTCTCCCGGTGTCTAGGCCGCTCGCTCGCTCGCTCTCGGTCTGATTTATCTTCGGTATCCGCATGACGAGCGCGGGCAAGGAACTCACCGAAAGGATGATGGTCGTTTCAAGGAGCTGTGGTATTTATTAATAAATCAGTCCAGTCCGTGCTCGCACCTAGCGAGCGGAGGCCACCAGTCGACAGGGTCGACGATTCTTTCCAACCATCTGCTTGCCTTCTGTGACAACTTGGTTATGCAAATTTGTTTCGTTTTCGAATTATTTAATTCTGGTGCTACTGGTGCCTAGGGGCTGCGCTGGGTTGGGCAAATGGATCGCAAACTGTGGCCACACTGTGTCACTGTTGGCTTAAACGGTTCCGTTGATTAGCCATCGCTACAAGTAATACTTTAAACTCTGCAGAAAATGTTTTTCCGTGAAAATGTCTTGGCTTGTACTGAAATCCTGTAAAATCGATTCGGTTGAAATGTCGGTGCTTTTTCTTCCATGCGATTCTTATCAGCGTCTCGGAAATGCACCGTGGGGAGGGAAGAAAGAAAAGGATTTTTCCAATCGAAACTATTGCGCACGAGGAGCGCCCGAGGGTTCACGCGAACCAGTGAGCCAATCAATAAATCCGTCTAGCGGAAAAGGCTTTAATACCCAGGAGCCCATCTGGTAGCGCCACCGATCGAACCGATCCGCTTCGTTGCCGTAAAAATCGTCTGGAACTAACCATTCATCGTACCCATGGTTTGCCGGCTGTTCCGGCTGAGAAACAGTTCGGTTTCGCCGCGAATTACTAGCTGGGGATCGCTGGTCGTAAAGATTCCTACCGGGACCAAGAGGGATAGCATTTTTCGGCTCGCTAGAAATGCGCCAGGAGTTGCAGCAACCTACCACCTTCCAAGACTCATGATTCACCAGCCACCCGGTGTTGGAGCTATAATCGAATAAAATTTAAAATCTCGGTACTGTTTGGTTGAAAATGTATTATACTCTCCTATCGTTCGGGCGACTATTCCGCAAGTTCGTTTACTGCAGGTAACAGCTGTTTTGGAGGAGAAAGCAGCATAACTTCCGAACTACTGTTGCATTTTTCGTATTTTCGCATACATTTGTTTTAAAGGAGGACTGAGGTTCATTCGAGTAAAAAAAAGTGTAATTTTTTAAGTTTTCTGGTTGTTTTTTTGTGCAAGATCTATACAAAACATCATCCATGGTATCAACATTAGAAGCGCTTGTCTGCAAAAATGTTCTTTTATTACAATTACAGATCAATTCCTCAAAATCAATACATTTCTTTTGATCGATGGCAAGTTTATACAGTTGGGCTTTTGTTAATTTTCTATTTTTTTCAATTTTTAGTATTATTTAATTTTGAAAGGATGATGCTTTTCAGGACTATGTTAAAAAAAGAGCTTGACATAACTATGTTTAAAAATATCAACATTTTTTGTGAAAACTTGTCGAGGCTACCTGAAAAATAGTGTCATGGAGGACCGACTTTGACTTTGAAACCAAAGTTTTTCGTGCTAGAGTCGGGGATTCCCAAAAATCTTTCACAGTTTTGTTTCGATTGATAAAAAAAAATATCTGAAAAAACACACTATTCTTGAAAGGATCAGTATTAATGGGAAATGGTAAAGAAAATGGGGCTTAACAAAATTAGTTACCTCGGTCCCCCTTTAACTAAAGGGAATATTCCAAATAACATTTGATACTGGTTTGTTTGAAGGCGTAATCAAGCAGGTTGTAGTATAAAATATTTAGTATTTCATGTGAAATGAGCCGATTTACCATCCACCAGCAACGATAAAAATTTGTTTTTGCTCACCCAGCCGAGAGAGAGAAATGCTTATAAGTTTAGGTGTTCTCCTTATCTCAATCCATGTCAATTTTCAGCCCAGCTCCAGGCTTGGCTTTACGGTCGATGGCACCGCACCGCACTGCATTTCTGTTGCATATTTATTTATTTATTTACTCGAGTTCGTCGTCACTACCGGCGTTGCGACCTTCGCGACTACCAACTATCTCTCTCTCCCCTGGCATCGTTGGCTACCACCACCAAAATGCAGGCGGTCAATGATCAGTAACGGCGGCAATGGCCGTCCGTGGTCCAAAATTATTATTGCTAATTTGTAAGAAATAAATTCGCTTCCGTTGGGCGAAAAGTGCAACGTATTGCCAGAGCCTCTGATGAGCGCATTTCATTGCGCTCGAAACGTGTTTAACGCGTGTTACGGGGGCCATAAATCCATGTTGTCGAGATAAAAAGTTTGGTAAAAATATAATCTCACCCAAAGAGCTGCCGCCGCCGTCGAATTATTATTATCACGCACTCCACATCCCTATCGCACTCGGGAACTAAATTTAGTATGCTTAGTGGAAACCGAATTCGGTTTTTGCTTGTCTTGAGGACGAAAAAGGAAAAAAAAAACTGTGATTTTTCAGTGGCAGCAGCGCCATGTTTTCGGGACACATCGCATCACAGGGCGGTGGTGGTGATTCTATTACCGTCAACTGGCGACCAATTAACATTTGCAGAAGCAGCTCATGCGTGCCGGCTCCCGAAGAAGTGCGAAGAGTTGAGTTAAAAATTGTACAGAAAAGGCCACGGTAAAACGGAAACTCCGGCTTCCCTGACGTCGAATCCGACGACCAACAGTGTGGCTAATGCGCCACATGACGACGGCAGACCTGGCAGACGACATTCGCAGCAACAAACCCCGTTGCAGAATTTGGAATTTTCATTTCTTGCATATTATTTTTTCATACTTTACGTACCCCGCCGTACACGTCACGACACGACAAACGACGATTCCCTCTGGGTGTGCCATGTGGCTGTGGAGAAGAGAAGGGTTTTTTTTTCCTCTCCTGAGCCCCAGCATCAGAAGCACCGTGGCCTGATTCCATTTACCATTAGAGAGAGAGAGGGAGAGGCAGAGGTGCATAAAATGGCAACCAGTGTTGCGTCTGCTACAGAAAGAACGAGCGAACAGCGACGGCAGAACAAGATCCTTTAATTAACTGCAACTCGGAAGGTGGTAAAATTGGCCGGGATGTGCCGATTGTGAATGAGCCTCGCTCGCTCGTTCGTTCGGTCGGCCGGTCGGTATGCTTTGGTGCAGCAAACAGCCCGCACTCGGTTTTGGAATAAGCATTAAGCATTAACGGAGCAACCAGGCATCCAACCAGCAAACAAACAAACGAAAAAAAAAGAAAGAAAGAAAAAGGCTCAAAACAAACGGAATGCAATCTGTTTCTGATTCGCTGCGGCCACGGCGAGCACACGAGACCGGGGGCCTATTACCGGTTAAATGCACATGTTCCTTCGCATGAGTGGCTAATGTCGTTGACATCCGTGACACTCAAGGGCATACTGACTGACGATGGTTGGATAATGGTGCACGCGGTTGCGGTGTGGCCGGATCGTCGTGCGCCACCGCGGCCGTAGTTCCCTCCCCGCCGTACTGATGCACCGACACCCGGGAGCAGCTATTTATTAGCTTTTATACAATAAAATGTCATCGATTGTTGGGTGCTGGCGCGTAATGAAAACCGTTTTTCATTTTGTGCTTGGCATGTGGGGCCTTTTGAGGAAGTTAATTGAATTGTATTACGATGGCGCAGCAATGACGCGTTTAGTTCAAGTGGCATATAATGGCAAATACGAGAAAAGGGTAAGGAATCAATCACTGCATCGGTGAAAAAATGCATAATTTTTGATTTTTAATATTTCAGCTACCTGTGAGGTGGACCGAGTAGAAAGAATGTATTTTGGTAAGTAAGAGCTCCTATCCCCTGCTTCCGGATTATAAGAATCTGCGGGAAAAATGTATGTAATCCTAGAAAAATATTGTAGAGATTGAGCCAGACACTGTTTCTGGCGGTCCTTCAATCGGTTTCACTTTGCGTCCTCATTGTCTAGAATCTATCCCTATAATTTAACGGTTTTTTCCGTCTAGAAATTTTCTAGGGCTACATACATTTTCCCTAGATTCTAGACAGTGTGGACGCAAGGCAGTTCGATCTGGATTCGCCAATTTCTAGGCTGTTACCGATTGCCCAAACTATAAGAATCGTATCGTAGAATCTGGAGTTAGATACTACTTTCAGGCGGTAACACTGTAAGAATCAGAAACTTAGAAATATCTTGAAAGGGTGAAAGGGGAACGGAAAGGAGCTCTTACGTACTAATTACAACCCATCTACCCTATTCCTCTCCTAAATAGCTCAAATATTTACACCCCCTTCTTAACCTTCAGTTAAATCTGGCTTCGCTAATTTTTAAGTATAGATTTTTATAGTGTAGACGCTAGAAAATAGAAATTACCATCAGATTTTAGGATTAGATTAGGTAAAAACCAAATGGTTAAAAAAAATTATATCTCTATTAAGTTGGATAGTCTCAGGGGTTTGTCTTAGAAATTTAAATGCCCAAATAACGTATTAAATGTGTCAGAAACTTATAACTATTCCTCGCAGATAATTAAAATATTTAACCTCTGAAACTATGCAATTTGATAGAGATGTAGCTTTTTTTTACCAATTCTTGTATTCTGGACAACATTTGCAGACTCCAGTGTGTCACAATGTGCGCTGCCTGTTTGCAAATGACAGCCCCCGAAAACCATCAGTTCTCGCACACAAACCGGTCCAATTGGCAAATGATCTCTTCGCCGGGTGCGGGCATATCATGACAACTCACCGGACCGGATGAATTAGACGTATGCGCAGTACCAGACCAAAAAATAAAAAAGAAGAGTCCCAAACTGGTTCTGCATCTAGCTCCTAACGCGGAACTTATGCATCGCTAATGGTTTTCGCAATTTGAAAGCAATTTTCACACTTTTACCGTTCAATTGCACCACGCGCCATTCATCGCGTTCAGGGCCACTTCTCGGTAGCCGTTGGGAAAAACCACGGCCCAGAAATAGTAGCAGAACCACAGCTTAGGGGTCGAGTCCTGGTTTTGGACGGAATCTATAAGAAACTAAACTGCAACGCAACGTCCTGATGGTAGCCACAAAAAAACCAGGCCAACGTTACTGTGTCCGCTTACGCCATTCGAAATAGCGTTCGGCTAGGTGCTAACCAGCAGTAAAGTTTGGTGGACTATCCGGAGGCACCAGAATGGACAACGAGCCTTGAGCTTGCCAGCATAATTTCCCATCAACCTCCACACTCCCCGGACTGCAACGCACTGCAACTCCCGAACCGCTATTGGCCACCCTCGGAGGGTGGTAGTTTGTTGCGGATTCGCGCTACCGAGGGCTGTACGCGCGTGTATCTCTTTATCTTGGACAGAATCGGCCCGAAGGGGTGCTACCCTGGCATGGTTCACCGAGTATCGGATCGACCTCAGAAGCGTAACACCAGCCCAGCAGCAGCAGCAGCAGCAAAAACGACGACTCCCTGGAACGACTCCCGGTCCAATACGATCTCTCTGGTGCCCAGTGGCCATTCGTTTCCTCTTCCAGGCACTCCACCGAGCCCCAGAGAGGGTGAGATGGGAATGAAAAATTTTTCAAATTAAAAACACATTAACAGTTTGCGGTGTTTGCGGCGGTGCGATGACGGCGAGTAAGTGAATAAGCGGCATCATTTGCGTGCGGCATCCACGGCGGGACACTGGAGACACTGAGGAGCGTGGACCCCTGGGCTGAGCGTGAAAGCTCCGTGACGGGCGTTCGATTTAAATAATTCCGCCACTGTTGCCACAGTGTGTCTATACAATGTCCCAGGGCCCAGGACAGAGCCCAGAGAGAACGGAGGGACCCCGAACGGGATCGGTTTTTGCTATCGATCTGGACTGTGGTTACGGTGCTGTTTGAGAACCCAAAATGGGAAACCATTATTCTTTTGCCGTTGCCAATTTCCTTGTTGCGGGCTGATTGTCAGCAGCAGCTGCAACACAGTCAGCAGTAAGCGAACGAACAAGATCGCTCTCTAATTTGACTTTTAACTTTGTAGAAAAGTGAATTACCCTTCCAGTCCAGCTTAGAAGAGCGCAGAGCGGCCTGACTTGCTTATCTGCTGCTGGTCACCATCACGAACCATTTCCGCTGGCCTTCGATCCCGAAATGTGACGCACGCGTCGTACACGCCCGGCCGGGGGGACCTGGACCATAATTGGCACCGTTCTGAGGTTGCGCAAAAACTGTCTGCACAGCACCATGCCGCCCGGGGGCTCACCACACGGTCATTTACGATCGCGACCGGCCGGACCGGCGATCGTGGCGCACAAAGCATGCACAAAACATGACTCATAACTGGAGCTTGGATGTCTGTGGCCGGCGAGTGGCCGCGTGGTCTGCTGCTTTGCCTGCCACGCAATATTGGGGGCCCTGCGCTACTCTGCTGACTAGAGTTGTGACTCATCTGCCTGGCGTGTTCATGCACCTAAAGAGCAGGGACTGTCTGTTTTGTTGCTACCTTTTTTCCTTCCTCTATTCCACCACAAGCTCACCTGACGTGATCGCTCGAAATGCGAGACAAACAAAACACTTTACAAGCGATCACGAGGAGGAAGAAGCAGACGTAGAGCGGTCTCTGAAGCGATTATTCCGCTGCATCACCTTACGTGTAGCGCAGGTATCAGCTGGGAACTGGAGGTCCCGGGGGGGGATGATATAAAAGTTCGTGGATCTTGGACGACGAGCCTCCTCACAGGGTCCCCGGGGAGGCGCGACTCGGCTTCAGTTCCAACGAACTGATCTGGACAGGCCTCTGGACGGGTTGGTGCTTCCGATTCAATGAATCATCCACGTCGAAGATGAATCATGGCCAAGTGGCCGAGACCGAGGCCGATTTCTTGCGATCGTTTATCGCTTTCTCTCTCTCTCTCTCTCTCTCTCTCTCTCTCTCCGTCTCGCTATATTTCTTCCATAATCAAGGCATTGAAGCACCAAGGGCAGCCAGATCAGGAGGTTCGTGCTGCCGAGGAATGGATGACGGATCAATATTGATCAGTTAACGTTCACGAAACAAGATATACACAAGAGAGCTAGGAGGGCGTAGGTAGATAAATAGTCTAGCCATCGAGACCGATCCGAGTAATTGGAAGCTAAGCAAATTTGTTGTTGTTGATGATAGGCGATGGCCGGAGAGCCGGAAGAGCCAAGCAGGGCCTCACTCAAGACGAGAAGGAGAAGCCCCTCGTTTGTTTGTGTTTGTCTACGTCCTTGCACGCCATGTTTGACGTGTGGCGATTGTTTGATTTTCAGCAAAGCAACTAGCTACCGATCGATTGTCGGGGCGGTGGCAAGACCTAGAACACTCTGATAGCAGGACCAATTTTACACGCAACCAGTCAAACAAAATAAGCATTTGGCTCACAGGTCTGGAGAGGGGCCGATATTTTGGTTTCGGTTCACATGGATTCGCTTTGAATTATTGATTCAGTGTCTTTCGAGCAGCGCTCCAGCTCCAGTGGTTATCGACAAGAAAAAGGCACCTGGACTACCTCGTTTTGTTGCGTAATCGGTCACAGATTGGGACTAATGTTGTGGGAGGGGGGGGGGTTCGGTTCGAGAATCATAAATCAATTACTTCAGACTTCCGGTAAAAAGGCACTTTCTCGGTAGTATCGGTGACAGTTCAGTGAGCCCCCAGGACCTCTACGGGACCTCTACAGGACTTCTCGTCCAAACCAGGAGGGAGGCTGTTTAAAATTCAAAACCCTAAAATGCCACGCCACGGTAAACATCGACAATCAGGCTGCCAACGGAACCGGTGGGGGTTATGTTTACAAATCAAAGTTCCCCAAAACGCAAATATCACCTTCACCTCCGTGTGCTGTACCTGTACCCTCCCGTAACGTCCAGAATCCCACCTCGTAAGCATACAATTATGCAGCCATATTGGGTGCACGGTGGTTCAGGGCGGCTGTATGTTAAAATATTCATTTGCACGTCGTCTTTCACCCCTGGAAGGTTCACCTGCAAATCCGCCGGTATTTTGAACGAGGCCATCACCATGGACACCGCATGGCCTCCCTGGATCGGGATGCCAAAGGGTCAAAGCACACACTGGCCGAACCTGTGCGCGGGCATTGCCGGTTTTTGATTATGGCGATAATTATTATAATTCGATATGCACTGCGTGCATTAGATAAACAGTATGTTTGCTGATGCTTTGCACCCCTCCACCTCCACCAACAGGTACTCTATAAGTCTGTTTACACGCGCTCCTCTGGCCGGAATGAAACACCGAATACCGGAAGCGGAATCGGACCATCGACCGTGGGCGAGTAGCAGCAGCCTCGAAGCACTAGAGTGCGAGTTGAGGGAAAAACGCATCAGCGTGAATGGAATTTTAGATTTCGATTCCAGCAGCGGGCACCAGGATCAGGAACAGGGCCAGGACCAGAGAAGGAGAAGGTCACCTGCAGGAAAACATCATGCAATCAGCAGCAGACCAGGGACCCCGGGTCTGGGATTGGAAGCCACCGAGAGTCTCGGTACTCGCTCCAGCATCACCGGTACGGCATGAACGGACGGAATAGGTGTTTGGTTGCACTTTGGTAAACATTTTAATTACAATTTTAACGGGCTTCCAATTGCGGTGTCCTCACCAACCCATGGCTCATGGCCACTGATCCAGCAAGCTTCCATGCAGCTTAGCCTTGCACCTGACCGATACGTGTTGTGAGCGCTCGTTGGCTGTTGGCGGAAATTATCAAAATTATTCAAGCGCACTCCTGGCGCTCACACTGCAAGTTACCGTGGGCAGCGCGTGTGGTCGTCGCACGCAACAACGGCACCGGTGGAAAATCAACGGAAACGGACAGCAATTTCCAATCTCACGCTCACGCTTGTGCTTATCATCATCAGTGATTGTGGGGTGCGGCGGGGTACGGCCTCACGTATATCCGTTGCCAAACCACGGAACCACGGGACGGACGGATTGGGATTTGCGAGCTGCTGCGCGTAAGCTAAATACAATTTCGCTTCGGGAAATACTAATGGTATTCCGAGCCACCGCCACCGAATTGGATGAATAATTTGATTGTAGTTACATCGATTTTTCAACCATGGCCACGGGGGAGGGGGGGGTGGCGGTTAACGAGCATTTGATGGACGGGTTTGGTGTAGATATAGTTGATGTGGCCGGACCCGGAGTGAAGGAGTGACTTCCGGAGTAATTATGGAAATGCCGACATCGTACTTTTTTTTTATTCTTTTTGTATTTATTTTGTTGTGGAAATAATGGTAGTGATGGTGGAAATCGCTTTCAGATGAGATGCTCAAATCACGTTCTCGAATGTTTGCGCTGTGCACTTGAGTTCTATCAATTATCACCCCCCCCCCCCCCCCCCTCACTTGTGGGGTCACTGAAGCGTGGACACGGCATTTACATAATGGTCGTTTGCTTAGTGCTCTCACCGGTCATCGGACTGCCAGTTGTTGTTAACTAGTGCCTTGCAGCCTCTGCGCCGCAATTCAAATTCGGCCCCTGTGCCCTGCTTATTGAACATTGGTGCGGATGCATGAGTTGGTTCTATCTTAATACGAAAAAAAAAACATTTCTAACTACACCATAACATGGTTCCCTCAACGCTGCCATAACGCTCTGGACTGAGATGCTGAGCTGCGTTACAATTAAACTCGACATTTACCCTCAGCCGGGAAATCCCTGAGCAAGGCATGCGTATCGAGGAAAATCCATTAGTCTACGTCCCACAGATCGCCTCATCTGTGGATCGTACCACTAGTAACACGCGGAGCAACGCCATTGCACACTCGCTCGTAATAATAGTGAAACCGAAGGCCCCGTACCGGTACCGCAGGTTTGAGCTTTGTGGCGACGATGCGCAGCAAGTTGCAGCGTCATTTCGAGACGATGAATTTTTCACGGTAATGCGGGCGCTCGCCCGAGGTGCGCGATTTTTCTTTGTCCTCCATCGGAACACCATCCATCCGTCCGTCGGTCTGTCCGGTCATCGGGTAGCGCCCTTTATCCACAGGAAGGCCACGCACGGATCGCCACCGTCGTCGTCGTCGTCGTCGTGTAGGATCGCAACAAACGGAACAAAGCTACCGATATCGTTCGCTCGGTTGCTACGAAAACGGCAGCAGCACCACCACCACCAGGTTACTACGATGCATCCGATTCGATCGATCAATTGGCCCGATCGAATGATCAACAATCGGGCAACAAGGGGCTGTCCGGTGCTGGCACTAGCGGAACCGTAAGAACATCTCATTCTAAAGCACACCGCCGAACGCCGGGCGCAGGAACTCAAAGGTGCAATTACGGAAGTGGCAGCAGCCGAGCTGCATCGATGCCGCTCCTTCCGCAGTGGCGTGCAAAAGGGAATTTTTAATTATCCTTGGACCTTGTCCTTCGGCCAGCTCTATAGTGTGGTGTGTCCGCAGTAGTCCAGCACTGGGCTGCGCTACCGTGCTGCCGTGCAAGCCATTCATTATCGCCACGTCGATGTCGATGGGTTTGATTTGGTTTCACTACAAAACTTACCAGTGTTACGCAGCGCATCCATTAGCGAAGCGGCATCGTCGTCGATGATGACCGATCGATCCGTCCGGTTGGCTTCCGGCGTTAGCGTAGAAGGACCGTGGCCGTAAATCATCATCGTTTGATGATTTATTGCTAAATGTAATTTGAGTTATGTAGCCCCCATCCCCCCACCCCACTGGACGAGATCTTCAGTAGTCATGTCGCCAAAGCGGCAGAATCAATCATGTAATGTGTACTGATACTTTTCAAATGAACATTATAATATGCAAATGCGCCATGAAGGCTGTCAGCACCACGTTCATGCATTCTTTAGATTTTTCTGAATGCTGCATATAAATCTCATCAGGAATGAGGCTGGTATCCATGGAAATAGAGCTCGACCGAAATCCTACGAGAGTGGCGTGGCTGTCAGATTTGGCTGCAAACAAAGGTTGTTTCGCTGAATTTCGTTCTCTTTTCCAGCATTTAATTTCTATTGTTAAACTTTTTCTTAAGAGTGTTGCTTACTTAGTTAAATCTAATAGTAGAGTAGAAATCAAGTAAAGATACTGAAAACCAATTTTGACGCGAATTTCCCAGATATTTGCCGTTTGTTACACGTGCTATTTATGAAATTATACGTGCCATTTATGACTTCCAAATTACCTTCACCTGGAGTTTGAGAGGTATAATTGATTTTGAATTGATTCTATAGTTAGTGAAGAGCTCCATGAGCATGATGGAATGTATGATCCTGGATGGCTGCTTAAGGGAACATCAAGAGCAGCAGCTAATTGATTTCTATCAAGTGCATTGCCCGAATGCAACTTATGCTCTTATTGAGCCGCAAAAACAGTTAGACATTAAACTATTTACGAGCGTGCAAGCATGTTCGAAAGTGGAAAACAAACACAACCCTTTGATTGAGTTATTAGAGCGGAGATTAAACACTATATTGAATATCCTGGCGGAGGTCGCTTAGAAACCAATCATTAACAGTGATTTTAAATATGAAGCCAATATGCGCCCCCTGAGAGCACTTCTGGTAGCAATGGAGCGAGTTGATGTTGCTGAAAAGCGGCGCTTAAACAGGAAATTATAGCCCACCCAGGGAATGGATGTGCACTTCACATGAAATGCATCATGGCAGCTAGTTTCGAGTGCCTTTGTTACCGGTAGCTGAAGTACAATCGTGTAATGTGTTCCCCAAAACATCGGTGGGAAATGATCATGTGCAGCATCATCATAATCATAAAAGGCGAGCCGCGGTGGCGACCTCTTTTTGTCATCATGTCCACGGCGCGGCATCCAGCGTCATATCATTAATTTTTCGGATTTAATTGAAATAATCAATTGCCGATGGTGTTGTGCATGATTTCCTATGGAGCACCTGAGCACAAAGAGGGATTATAATTATTTCCACTTTTTTCCATTTGTTTTTTGTTTTCTCTTTTTCGCTGGTTTCTGGTGCTGGTGCTGGAGTACACCTCTGCCACTGCATGCGTGTGCTTGATGCTGTTTTGTTGCATTAACGCACACACGCAAGGGGATTGACATCATGTGTGCAAAGAGGTGACTGATTAAAAACCAATAATTCGAAATATCATGCTTAACAGCTATTATCGATAAGCACACACATAGGCACACATACACATGCAAGCCTTTTGCTGCACTTTGATTTTTCACTTCTGCAGCCACTGCAGAAGGGGCTTGCATGAAACTGAAATTAATATCGCAGTTGAAGTTAATTTTTTACAACCACGATGGATCCATTTTCACCCTGACGGGCTAATTAATTAGCTTTTTAGCTCCAGTTTTCCATCGAAGTTCCATCCCTTTTTGAGTAAAAAAAAAAAAGAAGTAATGGCCCGGGAGGGGGGAAACAAATGGGACAGTCACTCGATGGGTGGCATTGTTGTAAAAGTGATTGTTATCGTTAAAACAAGGCATCCGGCACCACCCTTGACCACATCGTTGTCCCAAATTGGCTTCAACTATGCGTGTTCGGTTGGATGAATCATCATGCTGGACTGGACTGGACTGGACTGGACTGGACTCTGACAGTCATCGTCATCGAAGCATCGATTCGGATACCGTTATGGATACGCATGCGGATATCATATCATACGCCCACTGCGGCGAAGGTGAATAATGGCGATGGTGCTGTTGGTGCTGGCCGTTGTGCCTGGTCGCCTTTGTCGTCGCCCCCACTATTTGTATGATCCCCGTGGATCATGAGAGCGCGCTGCTGGAGCAGGAAATGCGGGCCACCAGCCAAGCCATGGCCTGCCACGTTCCCGTTTACGTTCTATTGTGTAAATGACGCGACCGCGAACAGTGGAAAGGGCTGCTGGTTGCAATTGGTTGCAGTTTCATTTTCAATTTACAATAAAACTTGTAATGAACCGCCCCAACCGTCCGACAACGGGCCGAACAACAACAGCAAAAAAGGGAGAAGCGAAAAAAAAAAGGAAACCAACCAGAGAGGGGGAAGCATAATGCAGCAACCAACAACTGTAACTGCAATTGACACTTGGCCACACTGCGAGCCCTGTGCCCTATCTGACCCGATCTCTCTCTCGCCCTCTCCGTTGCGTGGAATGAGCCATTCCTGCCTGCCAGTGAAACCATTTCTTGGTCGACTGATTTCGTGATTCTCTGACTCTCACCATCGGCCTCCGCGGGTTTTCTGCCGTTTTTTGCGAGTAAATCTCGTTGTTAATTCGTTTCTTCCAGTGTTTCAGTGTCTTCCCGCACACCCGCCTTCGGCGTCCTGTGCTGTTCAGCTGATCGTTGCAGTTTGATTCTTTGCGGAACTTCCTGCAAAGAGATGTCGAGGTCACGATCACGTTGCTTGAACGCCTGAAGGGGTAGGATGGGGTGATGTGCACTTCTGTGCTACGCGCATTTATTATTATTTTTATGGACGTTGGTGCGGCCGTCCATTTCATTGCTTTTCTTGTACGCGCACTTCACTGGCTGCTGCTGCATCGATGCAGAACTGCACCAGAAGCAACAGCAGCAACAGTGCAGTTTTTGGAATCTTGCACCACTTGGTGTTGGATTGAGGGTGCTGCTTAAGTAAAGAGTATCGAAGCCGAGCGTACGGGGTGTTAAGGCGATCGTCCCAGCCTCAAGAGTTGAGTACAAGACCATAAAGATAGAGATTAGAGCTGTATGGACTCTTTTGGAACATTCGCACCTATCGCTGATTACCGCCGTGGCGCTGATGAGTGTGGCGTCAGCATTTCGGTGGTTATTGATACATTGTGGCATTTTAAAGGCGGAAGCAAGACAGGCGGTGCAAGGTAATGGAGCAGCATTGCATGAATCGTCGCACTGAGGGGCGGTTAAGGAATATTCGGATTAAAAAATGGCTCAAATTTTAAAGCCGGGGATAGATGAAGCGTAAACTCTCGTATAAACTCAGAGTGTAATGCCAAAAAGTTTATACTTATGTCGAAAATATTATAGGCCCGCGGAGCGTAAATCCGAGCGTAAAAGCGAGCGTAAACACAGCACCAACATGAAGCGTAGCGTTATAAAGAATTGAATGTTCTACAATCGCTAATATACAGTAAAAACATTATAAAATATAAAAGAAGATGTTCAGAAATCAACTTATTTCGTCGATTCATATTTTTTGTGGCCAAAAACACATGTAATTGAATGTAATACCATAGTGTAATTGCAGGTGCACGAATGTAAATGCAGTTGACGTTTCAGTATAAACTTTTATGCGATTATGCCTGCCACACGAAGCGTAAACTTTTTGGCATTACACTCTGAGTTTACACTAGAGTTTACGCTTCATGTATCCCCGGCTTAAGAGTTGTTTGAAGAAACCATTTTTTTTTATTTATCTAAATGTAATATTAAACTACAACTGTTCATGGATATTTAGCAGAATTTTGAGGAAGATTTATTCAAAGCTGCATCCATGGCTTCAAATTTAGAGAGGCGTGTTTTCGAAAAGTTACTTTTTCCGGTAGCGATCGTAGCTGCGTGATGGGTCATCTGAAACATAAGACCAATCAATATTCTTTTGATGTATTGCTAATTTATGCAGGTAGCCTAATCGAGTTTTGGTTGAATTTTTAATTTTTTCAACTTTTGGCAAATTGCATTTTTGCCATTTCACATCTGTACTACAAAAAAAGGTATGAACATTTTTTTGTAGAAACAGTACAAAGCTACCTGACAAATAGTGCCCTGATAAATTGTAAAAAAATTTAAAAGGTTGAGTCCTGTACTTTTGTTTTTTGGTAGGATCGATTTTGAAACAGTCGGATTTTTGAAAACAGATGGGCGAAATGTATTGAAAAGCGATTTTTCAAAAATGAACATCTTTGTCTGTTTTTTGTTGTCGTTTTTTGCTACAAAAATTTTAGGCGATTCCTTTAAAAGTTTCGATATTAAAAAAATGAGAATATAAATTGAGTTTTAAACAATTAAATACCTTAGCACCCTCATTAATGCCATTCGTCCGTTTACGCTTTTGTACGTATAAGGTGCGATCGGCTTCGGATGCACATTTCAGTTCTGTTTCCTTTTATTTTCAAGTATTTTGACTCAATCCTTTACAGCAATGAAAAGGCATAGAGGCACTAACGGAAGGAAGACGGTAATGTTCGATTTTAACTCACACTCCTCCCGTCCAACCTGGAAATACAGACCGCAATAAACACGTCCAGTGAATCCCCTATCCATTCACGTTCACCGATTGCAAGACGAAACATTACCGGCGGGCGTGCTAATGATGAAGATGAGCGGTAATAAGAAGGATGATTATCGCACTTGGCACAACCGTGGACCGTGGACGTTTATATTACCTCTAATTGTTTCCATTTCTAAAGCCACACCACGCCGGGTTGGATTGGATGCACTTAGTTTCCCCACTTGCAGCTGCCGCTGGCCACCACTGGACACAGCGGGATCGTTTGCAGATATTTGCAATTCAACACGGTGGCAGATTCCGATTAATGACAATCGCGCCGATGCCGACCACCTGAAGCCAGATGATGGCTTTTGGTCGGGCTGACGTGCTACGCGATGGTCACTAATGCTGTGCCGGCGCGCATTTCAAGGTGGCCCCTGCTTGGTCTTTGTTTGGACAGACTCAGGCTCAAGGCTTCTGTGGCGCGATCGCGAGGTGTCCGATGACCATTAATCTCGTTGGTCGAAGCATCAATAGGAATGGGCGCACTAATGGTTGTGTCGCACAACTCGCATCGCACCTTGGCAGGATCAAGGAATCGGTAGCACTTCATCAGAGCGCTGATGCTATCTCGACCGGAAATTGATTTCTTTGCGCGTTCGCGGGAGCGATAGTGCGCGACATTTTACGTGAAAAAGGCTTCCAATCATCGCCTCGGCCTTGCCTCATTGCCCGGCAACCAGCAGCGAGCACTTTGTTGCAGTGATGTGTTGTTGGAGATTGTGACCGAAGGAATGCTCAGTTAATCAATTCTCGCTGGAGGCCCCCAAAAAGCAGAGACATTATGGTGCATAGGACACATTTAACATTCAAAACGATGACATGATGCAGTGCAGAGTTATGCGCAACCGGAGGCGATTCTCGGGGACACCTGGTTCCAATTTCCACGACCAATGCCGGCGCTCATTTGTAATGAGTGTTTATACATAAATCTTGGCCCCGCATCAGTAGCAACAGTCAAGGAACTGAGGGCCTACCATCTGGATTCGGATCGGCACGTTTTGTCACGTAGCATCCGGTGCGGTGATTGTGAAATCCCCGTCCCTGCTCCATGCTCCATGTAATTTGATACAAGCGAAGGGCCCTCTGGATTGTCTCTGATTCCCCTTTGCTCCTCCTACCTCATCCCACCAACCAGTTGTCTTAAGGAGCGGAAAATCACGTTTCTTTCATCAGGAGATGGGTAATGCAGAGGGTGCCGGTGGGTGTCGCGAGGGTGTTGTTTGCTACTGTTGCACATTTTCATTTATGGACCACACACAGGCGGGGGCTTCTGCATGTGCGTTCTTTGTCTCACAATGTCCCTGCATATGCTGCCGGGATTGATCGATGGTCACGCCACTTGCCACCATCGCCGCCTTTTGAGAGTGTTTCGTCACTCCGCGGACCATGTGTGCCCATGTAGCGTGGCCTAAATAAACCCTAGGAAGTGCTCTAGCGAAAAAGTGGTGACAAATCACAGCACCGAGAACGGTGGCAACGAGATGACAATATTAAAGAGACGCAACAACGTGGCCCCGCGAATGGATGATGAAGTTCGATTACTCCGAATAGGAAATGCGATCTACGCCACGATTTTGGGGATTTCTTAACCACCCGTCTAGTAGTTTCTTGATATGCTTTAATGCCAACTGGAAGCTACTTAACATTGCATCAGTACGGAACCAAGGTCTATGACGGGTTCTCTCACTCACTTGCCTGCCGCAGCATGATCCCGCCACGATGGTGACGAAAGCGTATGATCGCGTTTTCAAGTGGCCACTAAAACAAAAACACATACGCTTCAAGCTGTTCCATACTTGGGGGGGGGGGGGGAATAGGCACTCGCACACGCGGCAACATAAACAGCTCTCAATCTCTCGGACACGCCAAAAAAAGCAAAACTAACGGCGTCACTTTGTTTATGTGCTTTTCGATGACCGATGAAACATACATTCGAATGTCGTCGCTCGCTCGCGGTGGCACTGGCCGGGTGTTTCGGTCCAGTTTTACTTTTCCTAACAGTTTATAAACGTATTATTCAACACCGCACGAGACTGACCGGCCGTTATAACCTCCGTTAGGGCCCCGGTCAGCGCTTCTGGACGCGACCGCTACCGGATTTTGGTCCGTCGTATTGATTTCTTTCGTCTAAACAATTCGCGCAAAAAAAAAAACGCGCATTGGAACGCAAACCGAAACAAGACACAAGACTGTAGACAGCGTGGTGCTAGTGACCCTAAGATTGATGTCGCGACTTTCTCGGCTCACCAAATAAACACCCCCGGCCCGGGGGTTGGATTTATGGCCCGGCACCACCGACGGGGTTTTGACGATCGTGTTACTGCTGCATGATCGGCAGTAAACACTGTTTGGTCACAGCGCGAGGGTTTGTTTTTCGTTGGTTGGTTGCGGGATTGAAATGAATACGAGATTTAAGTACCAAATGCTCGACTGGGGGGTTTGTATGATTTTTAACGCGCTATTTGGTGCGTTATTCATTGGTTAGGAATTGGCGCCACTCGAGTCTTCAGCAGGCAACATAATGGCCACGACCATAAGCCACGCAAAACATATGCTTGAGGGCTAGAGCAATGTAATGCTATCCCTTCAGGTTGAATCTTTTATGATAGGTGTTGCTGGTAATCTCGAATAGGAACATAAGTTTCGACGGGTTATGATCCCAACCCCCTCGATCATCGATAGATCATAGAATTTTATAGTTTTACACACATAACACACATTTTCCCTTCCTAAATTCCCGTTTATGAAATTGTACAGCTGAGAAAAATGCGTATAGAAGAACTAGAATACTTTCTCTAATATTCAATCTATCGTGGAACCGATACTTCACAATCTTCATAAAATTTTCATGTATTTGGTCTACAACTTACTATTATCGATTTTTTGGCTGAACAAAAACCATTTATTTTCAAACCCAAAAGAACAATTACATCAATCAAAATATTGTCGATCGCTGTCTCCTACTTTCTTCCATATTTCAAGCATTTTTTTTAATTCCGTGTCGACCAAAGTCCTTATTTTTTTAAGCAATCTAGATAACTACCGATACTTTCATAAAAAGTTATGTACAGATGTATGCATGTAGTGCAGAAAAAAAAACTATTTCAGGAATCAGGAGTGAGTGAAGTAATTTTTTATTTTAGAAGTTTATTTGAAAAGTTTATTCGAGTTTTGCTACATGCGGTCGAGAATTATCATGTTAAAAATTCAGTTTACCATGTCGATTATCACATTCTGGCCATTTTTAGGCCAGAGTTCGCCTCAAGAAGATCAATTACTGTCTATAGCGTTCTCCATCAATAATTTGATTAGTTTCCGATGATAAAGATCCGATACTTAAATGATAAAGAGTACGTTCGCAAATTACTTTAAATTTCCTTCAAAATTACTGAAGCTACTGAGAAACGTTAATTAATGAGCGAAAAAGAACAAAAAACGCATAAAAGCCAAGGAATACCTTCATCCATCAAGCCTGCAAGATATTGACTTATTACCAAATTCAAGACTTATTCTCGCTATGTTTTCGATTCCGTACATTCTTCACAATTTATGCACAGCATATTGTTTTACTGCTATTTTCTTTTCTAAAACAATTGAGATTTTCACTACTGAGTCTATCGTTTGTTGATTTGCGTTTGATTCATTTTCCTTCTTTTTCTTTCTTCTTTTTTATGCTTTTTTCTTGAAGTTTTGTAACAATATTATATGCTTGAAATATTAATAAAATAGATAAGTTTAATGTGGTTCACCAGTTCTGTTCTGTAAATGGATGAAAATTCACTTGGGACACCTTATGACTGGTGTTATCAAACAGAATCCTGTTTTGCCAAACCTTTAAAGCACCTGTACGTGCAAGAATCGATCATACAAAGCTAGAAAGCTTCAGCAAATCGTTCAATCGGCCACAGGGGAATAATAGCGGAACTGAGTCATGCGGCAATGGGCCGCACAAATTGGCAAAGTTCATGATCACGGCCACAGTGGGCAGCAGGTCACTTGGTGTCGTTTGCCGGATGAAGTGCGTTGTCCACCAGTTTCTGACCTGACGAGCCGCCAACGTCCATTACAATAAGACGTAAATATTAGCTGATGCAGCGATCTGTACCTTCGAGACATTATGATTAGTGCTGCACTGAGATAAGATTCATTTTGTGCTTCTCTTTGCACACAGACGAGACACTGAATGGTGAATCATAGGAAATGATAAGTTTGTATATTTGAAATAAAAACCTATTGGAAGACATTACAGAAAAGTCGTTCGTTGCAATGTTATAGCAAAAACCACCAACTAGTGATGATGTAGCATTGTGATGTAACTAACCCCGTATTGTTTGAAATAGTTAAGTAAAACGAATAATCCAACAGGTGACGAGGAATCATTTTTTCACATTTATTTGCTTCTCTCAACGTATCAATCCACGTGATGTTTGGCATGTAGTTTGGAGGCCATACTCACAGCAGAATGGCACGCTTCTTGCAGCTCTGGTTCTTCTTATTTCCTTGCAGCACCATCCCCAACACACCTTACCGCTTAACACACGGCTTAGCGCGTTGAGATCGAACGCATCTTTCTAAGAACCTGCCGTGGCTTGTTGCGAGCTTGTTTACTGAACGTGTGCGCGTTGCGGGAAAACGTGACACGCCGTCGATTGCGTGCGGGATTCGACTTTCGACAGAGCACCCACCTCACCTCACCTCATCATTGACACTATCAAGCACCCGGGGACATGGTCATCGCCATCGACGGTGTCATCGTCGTCACCGTCGTCGTCGTCGTCTTTGCGAATCCGTGGCTTATATGAAGATAAAGGAAATAAAGGAACAAACAGTCTGATGGTCAACTCGTTCGCGCTATCGCACCACCGCATACGCCGTACACCTGCAACCATCACCGTTTGCCTCGTGCTCCGTGTCGTGGCCAGCCCCTGGTAAGAACAACGATGCCCTGGTGCCCGTTTCAGACGCACATTAGTTTCATTAGGGGCGTTTGCTGTGGACGATCGTCCCGAGCCGCCGATAATAATGCTCGGAGGCTCGTGTGGGCGCGAAGAGACACACATGTGCCGAGACTCTTCGTTTGGCTGTTTTTCTCACGTACGACCAGCCCGGCCGTGGTCGAAGAGGGCGGAAAGACAAACGGGTTCCAATCGGGAAGGGGGCAGTTGATGAAGAAGAGGGTGCACCGTTGAGCGGTGATTCATGAATCTGTGCTGCCAGTCAACGACGATCCGGTCGATGATTAATAAAGGCAATTTGTGTGTCTGTTTGAAGATGAACTATCGCCTTCGTTACCTCTAGAAAGGGAAGGGGGAGAGCTCCAGATTTTCTACAGGTAAAACACCAATCGAAAAAACGGCGATGATGAGTGTTACTGCTTGACCAGATTATAAGAATTTAATCCTAGAATTTGGTGGAAAAAATCAATGTTCTAGCGTAATTTAGGGGATAATGTTTCGTGGCCCAAGAAAAAGTTCCAGTGATAAGGCTGTCACTTTTTCTAGCGGTTTCCAATCGGTTTTGAACCGATACTGTCACCTTGCTTCCACACTGTCTAGATTTTATTTTTAGAATCTAACAGTTCCAACAGACCAATCCAATCCAATCCAATCCAACAGACCAATTTGACAGAACCGGTCTGAGATCGATTAGAACCGCTAGACGAAAGTGACAGATATTTCCGTCTAGAAATTTTCTAGGGCTACATACAATTACCCTGGATTCTAGACAGTGTGTTCTAGGCCTAATTTTATATACCTTGGACACTAGAAAATAGAATCTACCTCCATCTAGATTCTACGATTAGATTCTTATAATCTGGCTCACAGGATGAGAGCTCCACTAATCCTTTATCTATTATCTCCCTAGGCTAACCCTTCGAAAACAAGCGAAACAAACGAACCGCCGCCAACAAATCATCATTTTCCAACAGTCCACTCACGCGAGTTGTGAGTCATGCAGAAGGCATGAATTTGAGAAATTATTTTATTGCGTAGAAGAAACGCGAGGCGCAGCTAGCCATCGAAGACACGGCCAATCGAGCACACATGCGATCGGGTTTAATTACAGCGAGAAAATACTGTTAAATACTTTTCTCCATGAATCATATCCCCCACCGAACTGAACTGTGTAGCCGTGCGATCCACATTTTACGCTACATCGCGGATTAACTGCCTTTTGCTGTTCCGTGTCGTATAAGTCATGCACCCATCCCATCGCTCTCACTATCTTTTGCTGGAGGAAACCGAAAACTTGGCGACTTAATTGCAACTGGGGTGCGTAACGCGCTGGCGAGGGAACCTGGCTAGACCAAATGGACCTTAGCCGATCGACTAGCGGCTAATTGATTCTCCTGGTTCCTGGGGAAGCTCGGTCAAAAGCGACGAGAAATTGTTCGACCAAAAAATAATCGGAATAGAAGAACACCGGGGGGGAGGGGGGGAGACATTGAACAGAAAGCTGGACAATAAATCGCACCATCGAATCCACACATATTGCAAGGGAAAAGGAGGAAAAGGATGCTCCTGTGTCCACCGTGGGGGGAAGGCGGCATCCGTCCCATAAATAAATTTTATGCGATTTCAGTGGACATTGGCACGGAAGGGTGGACACTGGCAGTGCATAGAGAAGTGGCTCCATGCACCAGAAACCCCTATGGGGCCGATGGCTCGTTTTCCACACGAGCGATGTTTGCCAAAACTAATAATTGGCTGCATTATAAATCATTGTACTTTTCTGCAAGTCTCGGCACCTTTCAGAGCTTCGATGCCAGGCTCGAGCCGTGCTCCAAGTTGAAAGGCAGCGCACGAGGAGCAGGTTTCAAAATATTCGATTTCTCTCTTCAACCTCCGCTCGGGCTTCTAGGAGTGGATTCTCAAACGTTGTGAGGCCGGCATTCTTGGCTGAACGTCTTACGATCCGATCGAATTCTTGCTACCAGGATTGCACTGGTCAACATCCTGGCCCGCATGTTTGTGCCAGTGAGTGTGGAGCATCACAGCTGGATACCTCTTGATGATTCGCTCATAACAGCAGAGCCTTCCTGGAGGAGGAGGAGGAGAAAAATCCGGAGAAAGAAAACCCGTTGCCAAACCCATCGTATTATGGTTTCCGAGCGAATGCTGATGCGAAAGGATTGGCTGCATTCAGGAAGGAACCATACAACCCCTCTTTGCCCACAGTCCCTCCCTTTCTGGTGCCAGATCGTGGTAAAGCTGTCACCTAGTGTTACGCTTCTTCCGCCGCTGGCCCAGACGTTCACGACAACGGGGACGACATCATCGCCGATGCAGCACAATTTAAAATTCTTTTCGTTGACATGCATCAAGTTGGCCGTTTTTTTTTGTTGCTTTGGTATGGCGGTGAGATGCTGTTGACCATCAGATTTATGTGCCCAATATCAACGGAACAGAAACATGACAGTTTTTTTTGGGGGAGAAAAGAGCTTAAAATTCGATTCAACACAACGATCGATCGAGAGGAGAAAAAGAAAGATGATGCACACAGAACGGGATAAGACACTCCCAGGGAGGAAGTATTCGTAAAAGTAGTTTAAACCAAATCACACACCAGCACCAACGCCACACCAGGCGCTCTCTCGATACCGATATTTTTCGCAAAATAAAGTTATGGATTATCCGATGACAGAAGGTTAATGTGCCAATTTTATATGTTTCTTTCGGTGGCTCGATTCGGTGGCACTGCGTTGGCCAAACTTTGGTGGCCGTGAAGATGGATAAGTCCCGAAACGCTGATCGAAAACTTGCATCGGCATCGGAACCGCGCTATATTGCAGCCCGTTTGTGGGAACTCCACCAGGACCAGGGGTTATGGGCCAGAAGTCAAAAAAGGATTTACGTGAGAATCCTTTGCGTCGTCGAGGACGTCGTGAGGCTGACAAGTGCTGGTGGTGATGCGTACGTGCGGTGTATTTCGAGAAGCTGATAATGGTGATGCTCCGAGGGTCACTCTCGAGGCGAGGCGTTGCGCGTATGAAGCAATACCCTTGAACGGCTCCAAATCGATGACAGTCTATGATTTACCACTTTTATGTGCCTGTTTTTCCAATATTCATGACCTTCCTTCGAGGGTAAAGGCGGGGGATAGGGCAGCAAGTGTGTTGATCGCCAAAGTTCGCTCCTTTGGGGTTAATATATGGTGTCATTTCGACAGATTTACAATTTTCGTTCGCACGTCCCGCGCAATCATCATCCATCGCGTTCGGTACGGTGCGAGAGGAAAAGCAATATAACAGATAAAAGCTGGCAAGAGTTTAAGTAATTTAGTTCCAGGACAAGTGGTCTTGTGCAAAACTTTGCCCTCAAATTGCACCACACACTTTCTGATACTGATTGTTTGTCTGTAGAACGATATTTCCCGCCCTTTATTTATGAGCTCTTGCTGAAATTGATTTTAATGTCTGTTTGGAAAATAACGGAAATGAAATAAATTATTTAAAACATAATATTTGTTTCCACAAAGCGAGCAAACGTTTGTCAAACTCGTCAATGATTATTATCTCGTTCGCTTGCCAGTTCATCGTGGAACGTGCTCTCCCAACGAAAGTGGCAAAACATTTTCCGGTGTACACGGACGACGCCGGCGTCGACGTCGGTTTGGGGCCGGTCAAGCGGGCGCGCCTACCGAGAGCCGAGATCGGGGGGGCCTACTACAATCTCCGTTCATCGCACCAACACAGCCACATCGACCACGACGCACATCAACGACAACCGGTTGAACAGCTGAGATTCGACGACGCCAATAAAACTGGTTGTTGCTGCTGCTGCCCCCCAAACCAACCAAACAGGCAGCACTCCACCATCACCACCCCCAAAAACCACCCCACAAAGGGATGCCGTCGGCTCGTCTTCGCACACGAACTTGAACATGATTTTCCCTCCCGTTGGTCGCGTTGCTTAGGCCTACTACACACTCATCGCTTGATAAGTTGCTTTGATTTCTGTGTTTCTACGATTGTCTTCTCGAACAACACGATTGCTTTGAGGCAGCACAATCGCGATTGTGAGAAAATGTTAACGAATGTCTCGTTATTGTGGCCACGCACGAGAAGAATAAATGATTTCGGCGACTTATCGAGTCACGAGTCGAGTCGAGCAGCGCTGTAGCAGGATGCATGCAAAATGACGCATTTTGGGGAGGGAAAAGCGGTAGGCCACGAGCCACGGCAAATCGGCCGAGTTTTCCCGTTCGCCACATCACGCACACTACTAACTAAGCAGTGCATTAGTGTGTGAGCACGAGCCCTAGGAAGGGCGCGCTTCTTGCTCCTTGCTGCAAATCACTTCCTCTTGCATGACAGGCCGGAAAGCCAGGGCCGTTGGGGGGCACTGAAACCGAGAACATTCAACAGCTATTTACGCGCGGGTTTCTCCAATTTTCCGTCCGTCACCTGCCGCCCTTCCTTCCCTTTCGCGCGTTATCGGCGTGTGGTTGTGATGCTTATGACGCGTCGTGTTTTCCTTCGATCGTGGGGTTTTTCTTCTCTTCTCCGTTTCTATATTGACGACGTCACGTTGCTTTGCATGGCTGGTTGTCAGTTTTGTTAGAAAGAGGCGAGGCGCATCGCTTGCTGAGTTTACTCGGCGAACGACACACCTTTTGTGTGGCGTGGGGCTGCCGGTATGACGTAGGCCAGAGGCGTACTTTAGTTTACAGACGACGTCATGAGTAGCTGTTGCGTCGTTGTTTTCGTTGCTTTCTGTAGGGATTCCCCTTTTTTCCCCACATTATTTGGGCTTTCCCTTTGGTGTAAAGATAAATTGCATTACTGCTGGGATGTTGACTTGATTCACAGTTCCTCAATTTTGGCGAACAATTGGTGAATCATTGACAACATATTCTGAAAATTGTCTACTTTGACTCTAATAGGAATAGGATGCAGTTGTTTAAAAGACCATTGCAAGCTAGCTCGTAGAATAAGAAACATTAACATGCATTTTAAATATAGATAATGATTAAGGGTAAAGAATCGATGAAGTATTAAGTTATAACTTAGTTTTTACGATTTATGGCACAACAAACCAGCTCAACCATTTATATACAAAACCAAAAGATTGCTCATCGATAACCACGACTTTTTTCCATATTTTAAGCAACTTCCGAATTCCATGACGACTCCTTATCCTTATTATTAACTCTTTATCTTTTGAAGCATTTCAGGACCCACTTTTCGGTACTTGCATAAATAATGAAGTGCTGTGCTGCCAAACAATGTGTTAAGCAACCAAACAAGTAGTATTCAGAATAAACAATGTATGGGGAATACAGCAGGGAGGCTAACACATCCCAACCAAAATTTTGTAAATTGTTTTCGACCGGTATTGCCACAAATGACTTGACAAATAACAAATGACCGCTTGCTAACTAGAGCCCGCGTTAGTTTGATCAATTATTGATGATAACATTCTACATCAATTGTTTCACCAGTTTCCGAAGGTTCTTAGAGCAGGACACCCTTCAAAACTGGATGTTCTAATTGTACCTTTGCCATTTGCATTTTTTTTAATCAAAGCATATTCATCAAAAGCTTAAATCAGCAAACAATTATATTCAGCAGCTGTTTTCTTCAAATGAAAAAAGGATTTTTTAAACTTCCCTTGCGGTGATTTTGCAAATACGCTTTACAGATCCTAAATTCGGCATTTCGAGAAAAATATGTTAATAAAAAATAGTTAATATTAATATCATCAGTTACTTATTGCGTTTTAAAGGTATTTAATTATTCTTTAAAACGACTTAAAATATGGGGCCGTAAACCTTTCCCAAACAAAATGTCGCCATCTTTACATAGAATCGAAAGAATTAAGTTATAGACCGAATAATATGTACGCATTGTGTTAATCCTTTTTCACACTATAATATATTGGAGAAAATGAACCGTAGTCCTATTTTTTTTTATAATTCAATCTCAGAGCTGCCACTTTTTAATACGGTTCTTCAATTGGTTTAGAACTGGTCTTATCAACCGACTTGTTTTTCTCGTTTTCCTAACAACGTATTAATAAAACGGCAAAAATTTCTAATTGCTGCTTTCACAAACATTTAAAAAGAATAAATTTTTAGAGCAGCTTCTTCAATTCATCTCTAGCTCCATTAGTTTCTCAAAATGCCATCTTTTCGAAACGAAAGAACATTCCATTTTCAAAACAGATGAACTATCAGTTTTTTATGGTTTCACCAAAGTCTAGGCCAAAAATCTCTTTGTGTGGACGCGAGAAGAAATTATACGTTACGTTGAAATTAAGATTACTATTATAAATACTGGTATTAAATTAAATAAAGTTTCTTCGATGATGAATTGAATTTTACTATATAAATATATAAAGTATTTTATAGTTGAAATTTTTTCATATTTCTTGTCGTGAACCGATGGACCGATTGTGAGTTTATCAATCGATCCATAGAAAAATAATCTCGAGTCTCGCATTTAATTGCCATCCTTGAAATCCCTTTGCGTCGTTTATTTAAAGTAAACGCTTCAGCAGCAGTTGGATGTTTGTTTCTTCTAGATTCTAGACTTTGCTCCCCAGTGCGCCGCTATAGCCACAGTATCTTCACGGACAACGCGGTAACAAAGCCAACCCCATCGCACGCCGTGCGCGTGCAATCCTGCCTAGTGTCGAGTGCATCAAACGCTACGAGCTACGAGCTACGAGCGATCGGATCGCCGGCGACGGCGATGAGTAATTGGTGCATCCAAGCGTAAAGACTCTTCCGCATCCATCACGGCGCGAGTGCAGTGCCAATGTCAGCGTATAAGCAGTTTCGATTCAACAATACAAATAAACAAAAGCAACGCATCATCCCGCGCAAACCCGTATGGCACCATTGGCCACCGACAGTTATCTGCTAGACAGACAGACACAGAGACACATACGAGAACGCACCTGCAGCAGACGGATTAGCGGAAGGTTCTGTCGTTGTCACAGCGCAGGAAAACTATTTTTCCACCACAACAGCAACCCCCACCGTGTCCTTGATCGTCGCGGCTCGGCGATGAATTGCGTCGCAAAAAACCGCTAAGTAACGCGCAGGAGATGGTGCGAGTACCGTTGTGCTGGTGGTGGTGGTAGTATTTGGTAGTAGTGCACATGCACGGTGGGTGGTGGTGAGGGAGGATTTGATGATTAATAAAATTTTCCCTCCTACCGTCGAGTCGTGCGGCTGTCCAACTTTTCCGCATCGTCGTCGTTGTCGCCGTGGTCGTTGGCGTGCGGTGTTGGTTTGGTGGCCGTGGTGGGAAGCCGTGGGAGAGAATTTTCCATCCCATCATTTAAATATTCCTTAGCAAGAGTCGGGAGAAACCGAAGGGCGCCACAGTATGAGGGCCCCCCGTCCGGGGCCACTCGCTAGGTTATGGATATGGTTGGGGAAAAACTCGGAAAAATTCTTGACTGATGAGCATCGTTTGTGTTGTGCCATGCACACATACAGACCCATACACACAAGATGGACAACTTGTTTGCATGGCGATGGGAAAGGGGATCCATGTGGCAAATGCCACAAGCTGCGACAGAGAATAATGGCCGCAACAAAGGATGAACCATGTAGCAAATAGCGTAGCATATTTACTTCAGGAACGTTCTATCCACCGAACCAGGTAACCACTATCAGCGCGCTGAATAAAGTTCACCAGAAACTGTGTTCCTTGAAAGGACTCCGGATCATCACAGGACCTTCATTAGCAGCAAACTTCGCTTCATAGAGCGCGCGAAACACCATCCGTTATGGTACATTTCCCTTACCTAATGACGCACCTTGGTAGCAATTATCGGGAAATGCGTGAATGCAAAGCACAACACAATTGGTTCAAGATGACCTTTACGTGTTTCTGCTAAAGGTAAACCGCTCCCGGTAACGCTCAATTTAAAAAAGGAATGTTCAAAAACGAATGCGTCACCTTTAAAGGTCCACAATTATTAGTTATCGTGATATCGTTAAGTGATATCTACTAAAGTTAGCTTGCGGCTGGCATTGCAAATTCCCCAAATGACTCAAACGCAACGCAACAGAAATAAAAAAAAAAGATCGACGCGTTGAGACGGTCAGCTTCCATCCATCTGTCAACCGTTGTGGAATCGATTGCATCGTAACATCGCGTTCCGATAAGTTATCTAAGCAGCAAACACAGCTGGTCTCTGGCCAGGGCCTGAAGCTGAGACCGCGTTCGCCCGTCTGTCTGCTACTAGACGGTCGCCTCGTTTGCATCAAACATTCCAGAATTCTTTTGCCCAGAGAGAGAGAGAGAGAGCATCACGATATCAGTTGGCGGCACATTCTTACAGGTCGCCAATGCAAAGGGGGAGAGCATTCCAGACATTACTCAAATCAGCAAGTAGCCGCTCCAGGCTGTCTCCAACGGTCCACGTAGCTGGACCACGGGCTTGGCAACACGCGGTGCCAAGCGGTACGTTGTTTGTTCAGGTGCGTTGGACAACACATCATCGGTCGAAATCGTCGGCGAGCCATCGAATGCCAATGCAGGACTGCATCTTGCTGCTCTTTTCCTTTTACTACACTCCAAGTGCCCATATATGCTCCGATAGCAGTTATGCAACAATCAGTGTGATTGTTAAAAATTTAACCATCTAGCTGAAGGCGGTGTCTCGATTCCTTGAGTGTGACCGCCACACTTTCCATTAGTCATGAGACGAGCACAATCAATGTTATCGAACAAATCCGGAGAGTATTGGCATGCATGTACATTGATCGACATTCGTTTAGCCGAAACTAGAAAATCTGCGGCAATCACTTACGTACCAGAATGTTAGTAATCGTCAGATTTGAGCTGTGTTATTTAGCTAAACATTCTTTTAGCCGAAGTGAATGAAAAAAAATCCACCAATGTTTTCTATCATTTTTTTTGTATTTGTTGAACAGTAGATTAAAGCTAGATTATTTTAGGGTTTAGAGATGCACATTTTGATAACACCCATTCGCCATTCGCCAGTTGACGCACAGATCAAGAATGACAAAAGATCTTTATATTTAATAAATGGCTATTGCAATCGTTCTATTGATTCATTTATGCGTAGATCAGTGAAATGCATCCATAATTTTCTACGAAAAAGATCAAACAGTGGAATTATATAATAATCGATCAAAATAGTGTCCTAACGGGCCAAAACGCCGGTTGAAACAGGAAGCAGTCAGAAATTTGCAAATTAACGGAAATATGGATCAACCAGCAATGAAGGATGATGAACGCCTGCAACCTGAAAGATGGTGGTTCTGTTGTAAAAATCGACACTACGATTGGCTTCACGTTACAAATCCGTCTCTCAAGATGCTTCCCCACACATTTCTCCTATTATTTCTCTTGTTATTGTCGCGTATTGCATTGCCTTCATTCTTGCGTCAAGTTATTATTTTTCTCGATCATTCTTACTAATGCCTTTGTGCTCTGATGCCTATTTGTTTGAGCCACTCCGATTTGGATATATCTCCGTCCGTTGACCTGATGCTTGGTGCACGTGTCTGGTTAACTCTTACGGGATTGTTACCCATTACGCTGAGGCTATTGTGCATACTTCTTGAGGTGACGAAATTCTGGTAATAATGATTTATGGTTATTGTTCCCGATCGCGCATGGTGTGGTGCTGCATGATGTGATTATGCTGAGCATGATCGCGTGTTGCCTATCCAGTATTTATACCACTGTCGCGAGCATATCTGTGACCGTCGAGTTTATGTTCTCGAACGATCATCTTGTTATTGCTTTCACGTGCCCCTAATTCGAGCGTCCAGGATTGGTTCGTTTCGCCCTGATTGCGTAAGATGTGGTTCCGCTGGGTGTGATTGCGCAATGACTTTAAACACGCTTAATGCTGACGCGAGCATAATTGTTTCGGGTTTATGTTCTAAGACGATCGCAAACAATCATTTTTTTATTGCTTGCAGGTATTCATATTTTGGGCGTGTATCGGTTCAATAAGCGGTTCTGTCGATAATGCCATACATGGTCATGACATTACAGTTTTCTCGGTGAAGCGACTAATGACAAGGCTACGTCGGTGGTGGAGGATGTGTCGAGTCGCAATTGATATGCAATTAGTAACGTAGATCAAATAATAGCCAAATGTAGTATTTTCTTAAGAAAATAAGTTTTATCCTCATTGTTTGGATGGATAGAGCTGTTATCGGTAAGATTTGAACCATAAATTGATCCACTATGCGAGAGGATAAAAATTTTTTTCAGTGAAACAATTTTCGTCAACATTTGAATGCATGGTTTGAAGACAAAAACATCCCTTTCGCCAATGTGCAGGCATTTACTTCTTATTGCAAACACATAAATCAACCTTTGCAGCATTTTTTTTTCTCGAAAGATCGACTGTGACTGTTAGACAACAATTGAATAGAAAACTAAAAAATCTTATCACAATCCATGGAAGATCAAAGTTTTGAATTTGCTAAAAATGCAGACCGGAATTAAAAATACCAACTTGCATATTTTTTTGAAGAAACTATAAAAAAAAGATTTTCAAAATTTTTGAGTAAATGAATGTCTATCACAGTAGTTAGTATGGTATGGGCTAAGTATATTTTATGGAACATCAATTAAGAGCTACTACATGAGAATTACGCTTGCAAGTCGTAGAGAATCATCTCTAGTTGCTCCACTTCCGCGGAACTTCACACGTTTTTACCGAGCCTCATGACTGTACGGTACGATTGTACATGTTGCGGGCTGGAATTGGTACGACTTGGTGCGTATTTATCTCGTGGTCATTCAACCGACAACCGGCCTCCTTGGGCTGCCTCCTCGGATTCATTGCGTTGCACCAAACCCGGACATCCGGACTGTAACGCACTAGACTCGCGGGAACTGGCCGGTGGATGATTCATGCTGTTTGTCTGGTTCAATGCAACGATTATCATGTTCGCGCCCTCCTAAGGCGATTCGGATGGCGATTGAAGTTGCATGTTGTGCCTCTCGATTCACGCTACCACGCGATAATTATTGCGATGGCTTTAGACAGAGGGTAGAGAATTCGCAGAATAATAAAGGATTTCTTTTATTAATTAAAGCCCATGTTAATCGTGGAATGGAACTAGCTGAGAGTCGAAGTATAGTTGAGTCGATTGACATCATACAACGAGAGAATAGCTTTTAACTATGTGTCCAGGTTATAAGGATTTACGGGAAAAAAGTACGTAGTCCTAGAATAAGATTCTAGTGATAGAGCTGTCACTTTTTCTAGCGATTCTTCAATCGGTTTTGAACCGTTTCTGTCAAATCGGCATCTTGAAACAGGCGAGCGATCAGTTCAATCTGGCTTCTCTAATTTCTAGACCTAGATTGTTATTATGTGGACATTAGACAATAGAAATTACCACCAGATTTCAAGATTAAATTCTTATAATGATGCAATTGTTTTGTTCCGGCGTCCTATATCCAAATCCGTCACCGAAATGAAGATTTATTACCTACATCCGATAACAAAACTCCGTAATTAACTTATCATTTTAATGGCCATTGTTGTCCCATTATGATTCTTTTATGGTTGTTCAAAGCGTTAACCCAATCTCTCACCGGGGTTACCACAGAACAAGCTAATTAAATATCCTATCTCATGGTGGAAAACAAACAAAACCACCCTAAACTGCACCACTCCGGGTTCTTTTTTTCTCCTAATCTCCAGCTAACTGACAGCGTGAATGATCGATGGCAGAGACCGAGACCGAGAACGCGTGCGCACGCTTGGGTCACTTTCTTATCGCACTTCTCCACGGCAAATTCTCGATTGCGTCGGCGTCTGCCACTGCGCAAAATGGCCCCCTACTAGGGGGAAACGCAGCATAAGGGCGAAGACGGCGAAGATAAACTATAAGCGAGGGCCCACGGCGGGTATCTGTGGGAAATGTGATACTCTTCTGCACAGGACACCATCGGGATCGGGATCACCGTTCTAGGGCTCGCGATCGCTCCCTCACGGCCACGGTTTCGCCGCGCAACTGCGACGCACTCTTTACACGTGAGACCGGCCGCGAGTTGGCCATAAATCAGCGTGCCGGTCAAGCAGAAGCACGAATTGAATGCTTAGTAATTAATTTTATCGAGAAACTGTCGCCGCCGCCGCCACCAGCCGCCAGTCACTAACCGCAAAGGGCGCTTTAAGTGTTTGCGCTGACACACAGAAGCACCAGGAACGATCCTCCTCCTCCTCCTTCTCGTCGAGGGATGCTGGAGAAGCAGTCGGCAGTCGGCAATGGAGTCATGAAACGAACCGGCTGGCTGGCCGGCTGGCTGGCTGGTCAACCGGGGTAGTATGTTTGATTTTGTCGAGCCGCTGGCGGCGGCTGTCAGCGTGAAGATCAGAGTCAGACCGGCGCATGCCGCCGCCTCATGCTTATCATGCCATGAGACTCTGGGTGGGTCCGTCGGTCGGTCGCTTGGTCAATCCCCCCGCTGAGACGATTCACTGAAGGCTCGCCCGTCTCCTAGAACCGTCCGCTTATCGCGCCAACGCGTACGAGCAAGTTTTGGTTTCAGCTGCTGCATGCGCAACGATCGCGTGTTTCAATGACACACCGCCACCGCCGTCGCCGCGAAGAGGCGAATTGAACCGCGGGTGGAGCTTCCTGCCCCCGGTAGCTTGCCACATTACTGTGCCCCGATCCTTTGATTGACCGGTCAACCGGCTGGCCGGCTGGCCATGCGAAGTCGCGCTTGCACTAATTAATGGCGATGATAAAATGGTGCAGCATGACTGCGTTTGCGGCGAGAGAGATGACCCCTTAGATGAGCAGCAGCAGCAGCAGCAACAACAGTTGACAGTCTCTCTGCACGCCTTGTGCAAGATTAAGATTGCATCGTGGCCAATAATGAGTTATTGCTCGTTGCATGTCATTAGCAGGATGATCGAAATTACACCACGTTATCGATTGGAGTGACCATCATTCATCATGTGCATTAATTATTATGACGCTTATATTTCCATGTCTTTATGATACTGTGGCTGATGTCGGCGTGCCATTGCGAGGAAAGAAAGTGTGCCGTTTATCAAAAGCAGACGAGGAGGAGCGAGACTTTCTCGAATCGTAATCGTCTTAGGGTACATTTTCGCGGAATTATTTTGTTACCATTCTGTTGTACAGATCGTTTACGCAGTGTCATCGACGTGGTGCGTCATCCGGCGCCTCAACATTGACTCAATGTTGAGGCCAGACGGGAAGAATCCTCCGATAACGGGACCACGGGGTGTGGGGAAACGCACGCACGGCTTCCTGAAAGAAGCCAACCAGAGCTACCAGACTGATATCAATACACCATTCCCAGCGCTTTGATGTTGGGCTGAGCGAACGAAAGTGAATTCGCCATCGATTTTGGCACAATTTTGATTGCCCAGACCGGTGTGGTGTTGGTGGTCTGGTCCGTGAATCCGTGGCCTCGAAGTAACCGCTTTCATGTTTCAATGGAATGATGGATTCGTTTTTCATCTCTCTTTTTTCTCCCGTGGCCAATGGAAAACCGATGCCGTTGAATACCTGCCGGCAGTGTTGACTGGAACTGGGATAATTGAATTACCTTTTTTCTGTAGAAATGTCTCAGCCACCTTCTTGTTTTTTAAGCCGCAGAGTAACAAGGGGTTTGAATGTTACGCCACGAGAGAAATCCAAGAACCGCACCGCAGCCTCCGAGGTCTTCGTCGGCGAATTGAACAGATGTCTAGATGCAACTATTAATTCTATGAAGAGCAGCCATGCCCCATAAATTATGCTGTATTTATTTGATCCATCAATGCCTGGACGAGAATGCTGAGTGTGTCTGGTTGCGAATGAGATGAGATCCGGTAGCATGGTAGCAGTATGCAAAAAAGTTTAGCTACTCTAATCTATTTTATATCAGTGTATTGTTTTCACTTCAAAATAATCAATTGATAGTCTTTTTTCTTCATTTTTAATGTGCATTAGAATTCTTTAATCTCAGGCGCGTTTTTTTATTCTCATTTAACGGTTTTATCGCCAGAAATATTGAAGTTATGTACCACAATTAACCCTCATCGGTCCCTCCAGAATTGCATCGAATCGGTTCTTTTGTATGCGCGCGCATACACTCATTTTTCCAACCTGTTCCAAAAAATCCAAAACTAAAACTAATCACTTCTGATATTTTTTATTTATTCATTGGAATGTTCTTTATCGAAAAAAAATGACTACAAGTCAATAATTCTTAAAATACTGTAGTAAAATTGGCAATTATAAAATCATGTTTTTTGAGACAAATGCGAAAAACCGTGAAAAAGTACATTTTTCAAGTGTTTCCTAATTGTTTTGGCACATTTCTTGCAAATATCATGTCGATGGTTAGCACAATCAAATTTTGCACACTTTCACAACGTGCAGCAAAAAAAAATTGGTTAGTTTAGTATGTGCAGACTTGACAACGGCCGATTTTGGGTGTTGGTGTCAAATGGCGAATGGGACGAACATTATGAGAAACATTAGCAGCATCACTATCAGTCGGTTTTGTTTTGCGTCTTACTATGTGTGAATCAACAAAAGCCATTCCCAATGTTTCGAGAAACAGCCGACGACAAATATTATGGATGCTTTTTTATTTTTTTTCAGTCCGAAAACAATTCGGCGAGCGTAATAATAGCATACTCAAATTGCATACTACAGAGCCATTTGCCAACGATTTATTTTTCATTTGCAAGTAAAGGTTCTAGCCCATTGGTCCATGGTGTCAATTCTTCCTTTAGTCTTCTTGCAATTACTCAACTAAGTTTGGCTTTTTTCTTTTTTCATGATTGTTGATACCCACAGCACTATAGAACATGCTCGCCAAAGTAACAAATTGGTAATGACGGGGGATATACGGCAACATAATGGCTAGTAATTTGTGGTCATACATAGCTTCAGTAGAATATAATAGCTTTGTGCGCATATCAACCAAGGCTAATAGAATTGCTTTTCTATTTTCAGTAATCGTTCCCAAAGCCATACGATTTTTATTCAATTCTTCAGCCAAATCATATGAAATAGAAATTGTCGCAAGTTACACTTTGATCGGACATTCTTTTTTTGTCAAAACACAAAACAATGGCGGCCTAAGTTGCTTTTGGGAGTGGTGTATCGATCACGACCATTATAAATTTGTGTATTGTGTGCATACCATCTTTTGAAACACATAAACCAAATTTGCCATGCCATATTTGGCAGATTTTGATGCAATATATTCACGAAACGGAGACCATCCACGAAATGGAACAAACTGTTCATCGACTGTAACATTTTTTCCTGGTTTGTAGATAGTGTTCAAATTATTATTGCACCTTTAGAACACATTTCTGATCGATCAGAATTTATCATAAATCAAACATTCCTCTAGATCATCATATCGGATGCAACCATGAAATCGCTTGAAGGTTTATAACGGCGTCGTAGCTCCAAATATTGCTCGATCAGTTTGAAATTTGAGCAATACGTTCACCATACCTGACAAAAGATGTTTTTTACCTGAAATCATTTTTTCAGAGCTTTAAAAATGATTTTTTTCGGCTAAATACATATGGTGGACGTATGTGTATGCGAACGCAGACACAGGAACCGATTCGTAACTATTTCTGCTCAGGCGATACTACACATGCCTAAAATTTTTGAGTGATATATTTCTATTCTATGATCAAAATAAATCTATTTTGAAGAAATTCAGAAAATTTCATCGAGCCGTTTTTGAATAATTTGATTTTTTCGGACCAAATTGTATGCGCGCGCATACAAAGAACCGATGAGGGTTAATAGACAACTGATTCATTTTAAAACGAAGGCTCTCTAAGCATGTTAAGGAGATGAGCTTTAACTCTCGCTTTTCTATCATCCTCGAGTTTCAAAAGATCCTATTAACGTTATTTCAGTATAATTAGAGCAGATAGCTGCAGTTATTTAGTCAATGGTCCATGAAATGGATGCCTGCTCCCTTTCAAGTGTCCTCCCAAAGTTTTCTCTGAGCAACTATTAACTTATCAGGCGGTTTGTGGCTTCATTATTTTTAGTGACAAATTCATCAAGTAAGTCTTAAAAGATGTATGTGGGAGTAAAGCAATCAAATGCATCATTTAAATGGAGAGAAAAATTGATTATTTGATTATTTTCTAGTGAAAGCTGTACAAAAGCATACAATAAAATACATCTGAGTTTTTTTTACAATACTCAATTGTTTCCAACATATTTTTTTCGTCTAGCCCGTCTTTTGGAAAACGTAGAAATAGAATAAAAACTGAAGAAGAATGATATGTGAGTTAAACTTTTAGGTTTTGGCTTTGCAAGAAAAATCAATCAAACCGTAATTTTTTTGCAGAAGTGAATAAGCTTTTTTGCATACTGTTAGTACTAGTCGATGCCACCAGTAGTCAGACTTTTTGATCCGTCCGTTCCACGACAAATTGGATATGTGGAACACCTCACAGCATCGGTTGCTAATCGATACGCATCAGCTTCTACACATTTATTGCCAGATTCCTTCTCTAAAGGCTTGAGCCTCCTAAACCCTAAACTGACTGACGAAAGCCGGAATGTGAGGATGCGCTGCTATTAATGGCCACGTCATCCCGGGCCCATCATTCCCTTCACCTCAATAATACGATACTCGCTATCAATAATAATAGTAGTGTCAATTGGACATGGTTCTACTGCGCCCGCATGTCCGCGTGTCCCGCGTGAGTGGAAGAACCGCAATAGATCGTGTTTTCCATTGCTTCCCGCGTTTTCGATTACCTTCCGTGAAGCTAATGCGCACACCGCATAAATGGTAATATGTAAATGGCCGGTGCAACGGTGTTTTCCCTGGCCCCGGGGCCCAGACCTCGTCGCATCGTCGATCGCGCCCAAGATGTTTCATGTTGGTCCGAGTGTGTTTACGGTGCTGGAAATCTGATTCACCCAAAGAAGAGGTAGCAAAGGCGAGCGCGAACGATCGCTGTCTGGCTGTCTGGACGCTGGACGACGATTGCTGTGACCGACAAATGTTGCGGCAGCGCTGGTTACTGCGCACTTTCCTGCGAAAACAACCCTCCGACGACCATGGCGACGACGTTGCCTCGACAATGTTGCCGAGCCGGCGACGGCTGAGGCTCCTCCATGGATCGTCGATGCTGCAGACGCGGAGGAAGAGGCATCATGAGTCAGTGGCATGCAGTCTTGTCGACCGGGTCGAGACCCCGACCGAACGCCCGACCGACCGTACGTGGCCAATGTGTTTGACTGCAGGGACAGGGGGAATTACTCCGTCATCACAAAAATAACTGACCCTAATAATATATTTCCAAGTTTGCTGGTCGATTAAATAGTGCTCAAGTTGGCACAAAATCCATCCATCCGCTCCGGCGCACCGTGATGTGACCGACCGCAGGAACTTGCACCGGGACCCTTCTGCTGCGCCCTTCAAAAACCGCGAGGAAAGCAAAATAAAACTATCTATCAGTCGAAACGTGCTGATAGCGTGAACGACAAATCCTCCAGTCCAACCGAGGCACGGGAGGGGGAGGGAGGGGGTGACTCTAGTGCGAACGTGAGCAACGCAGAAAGTGAAACGGGTTCGCGTGCGTCTTCGCGGATCAAAACCGCTGGCGATGGGTTTGCGTTGCGAAATTGGGTGGAAAACAATGTAATACTTTATGGAGCCTGAGCAGAGTCTCGCCCGCCCGCGCCCGGACCGCACATCGTCATCGTCCACTGTGATTACAGCGCGCCCGGAGGTGGGGAGGGTCTGGGAGACAGTAACACGATGATTAGTTTGGATTGATACGCTCTACGGTCGTTTGATGTTTGTTCCAGCTCTGTTGGGTGGGGGGCTGGTTGGATGTTTGCTGAAAATCTGTCTCCAATAATAATAACCGCCGGGAACAACCGAGTCCCTGTCCTAGCTGTGGCTGTAAGGATCCACATTTTATCGGTTAGCTTTTGTAAGCTACACTTTAAACATTATGTAAGGTAACCCCTCCAAATTAGTGTAGAGAGGAGATTGTTTTTGTAACTACGTTGCTGCGGTTGACATCGGAGGCACATTGTCCACATATGCTCTTTTATGCGCGCATGTCTCTAAAATATGTTATGGCTCATCTCTCTATAATTTTTTTGTTTTTGTTTTTAACATTTTCACACTAAAAACATATCATCATACCGGGCTGTGCCATCTTGTATAGCGCTACTAACAAGTCAAACTAATTAATACAGGGTGAGCCATCAGGATGTATCCTATTTTAAAGTTGAATAACTCTGTCATTTTCCAGCCGATTTTGATAAATAGGACAGTTTCTGAAACTTCAGTTTATGCCATTTTAATAATGCATCACTTCACCTTAAAAGAGCGGACTGAAATTGTCACACTTTGCATTGGAAAATAATCGGTCAATAGTGGAAATTGCGATCGTGCAATGGATGATGAATAAATGGTGGTTTCCTCTTGCGCATATGCGCATATGACGGCGCTGAGCTTTTTTCTGTGGGTCTTTTTGAAAAATATGGTTTTTGCAAACAAATTGAAGGCTATGAAACAACTTAAAGCAAATATTAGAGCAGAAACTGCCAAAATAACTCCCCAAATGTTGTCAAATACAAAGCAGAATGCCCGAAAAAAGGCCGTTTTTTGTATGCCGACTGAAGGCGGTGATTTCATCAATATCGTATTTTGGAGTATGGCAAAATAAATTGGCATTGAATAACCTAAATAAAACTGGTTTATTTTTTAAAATCGGCTGAAAAATGATAGAGTTATTCAACTTTAAAATAGGTCGATGGCGTACCCTGTACTTTCTTTAACAAACCGAACACACCATCGTTTAAATTCTCCCGTGGTATTTTCATAAACAGAATTGCCTGACATCAATTTGAACAACATCAGAAGAAATAACATAATGCCGTACAACTACAGAGCTAGTTAATAGAAGTAACTACTAGTCCTGTATTTGTACTGCATCATGTTCTTTGAGAAGATTTTCTCCCGCTAGTCTGTCTTCTAGATATGAAGGAAATTTGCCCTTTAGTATCTTGTAAGCGAATGTTATCGTCCAACACATGTGGTGACAAAATAAAGGAGTAATAGATGAGACAAATAGATAGAGGAAGGAAGGAAGGAAGGAAGATTTTTCCCATAAAGAGTATGTCTTTAGTCACTCTACTAAATAATCTGTATTTCTTTACAATAATAATTAATCCATCTATGTGAGTGGCAAATCTAAACCTATCATCAAATTTGACTCCAAACCTGGCAAACGCTATTCCTGGCGGTCCCTTACCTACATCATAAATAGTGTTGACTCCACTGAAATCGAAGCTTTCCTCTCAAGAAACCGCTTCAACAGATCAAACAACAAAAGGCATCAGATGGGCAGACAAGTCTTCAGAGAATTCCTAGCACCTGAACGTGGACACCGGGACTAGAAGGGAACTTTTCCCAAGGCAAAAGCTAGTTCCAATCGAAACTCGAAGAAAACTCAACTCCGTTTGTTTGGAAACTAATATGCAAGACAGTTTATTGAAGATCGTTAGCGCCTTTTCTACTAATTTCTCAGCCCATTGAACTCATATCGGTTACTCCTATGATTCTTCTCGTTCTTACACACCTTATATTTCGCTTCTGATGTATTCTCACATAGAACTCTGGAGTTGGAGAATGTTCCAAATTAAGTCATGGAGTTACAAATATATTGATAATTATTAGATTCTTAACGTGTCCCCAGAATGCCTTTCATTTATGTATTGTTATGAGGTGTGCGTTTTAATGTTTGTCAAGTGCCACGCACTTTCCGATACTAGATCCTATTATTAGATTCTCTGTGCTGTGATTCCAGATCTTTCAACTATCTTGTGATCTCTCGTTCTCATATTTCTTTGGGTTCAAAGTACACGCTGATCATTATGACCCATTATTTCATGTTTGTGTCTTTGTGACGTATGATCCAGCCTGTCGCAGTGTAAAGTGACAATTGTGGTTGTACACTGTTTTATCTTCGAGAGCCAAAACATGAACAATCATGATCATTCCTAAATTTTTATTTTCAGTCTCCAATTTCGAAACAATATTTCCGGATTTATGGTTGACCTATGATCGAAATTGAACCCTTTTTCACTCCCTGTGGTGCGTGTTTCATGATTTCTGGTGAGAATCTTTAACTCTTTACATGTATAATTATTTGTACTCGTCGTGATCTAAACGACTATCGATTCGAGTGATGATCATCTGACTAAAAACAATCTGAGACCTCGTAGAAATAACCATCAAACATGTTTTCTTCGCTAGGGCTAGTTTCTTACATTTTAGCCAATGATTTATCTCGCGTCTTAGTGATTCCTCTCTTCAGAGAATGTCAAGCAAATGATTAGAACAATAAATAATGTCCTTCAAATAATCTACCGACTTAGCGGTACCGTGAAGCTGCTTGGGACAAAGAAAACACTAGCAGTAATCATTGGAACGATGCAAATTAAGATGCAGCGTGAAGAGATGCATTCCTGTTCTCAAAGATGCATCCTATTGCTTCTGGCCACAACCAACCACCGAGCAAGTGAAGATGCACACGATGCCTGGATGGTTTATGGTGATAATATAGCACCACTGCGATGGCCAACGTAACGCCTTTCGATGCAGCATCTTCCGCGACAAACATACACGCGCACGGTTGTTATCGGAACCGGTGGCCCATTTTCGCTTGGTCCATACCAAAATGGGTCACTTCGGAAGACGAGCATCGCATCGCATCGCGCACTCGCGCTATCAGACAAGTGTCATGGAAGGTGGCTGCATGAAGTGCACTCATCCAGCGTACCATTTTGCACCATTCCCGGGCCAAAGGGCACCACCACCACCGGCAGCGGCCAGTCGACCGCTGATCGCCTGATCGACACACGATACAGCTGCGTTAGTGCGTTGCTGCTGCTGCTGCTGCAACTCGTCTCGTCTCATGTGCAACGTGCAGTCGGCACTCGTTGTATTGATGTAATGGCGCGAGCGCGAGCGATTGTAATTTCATTTGCTATTTGCTTATTATGCAACGCCACGAGTCAAGCCCTGGTCAAGCCTTGCCGCAATCTTTCTCCGACTGTCCGACTTTCCGATACAGTTTTTACTCAAAACACCACCCGCGTCACCCCTTCACGCTTGGTGGTTGTTTGTACCAGCGAGCACTGTGAGTGGCTTGGAAGATAGAAGCAGCAGGAGGAGCAGCTGCGTGTGCTGCAGCTTTCTATGCTGCAAGCTGCTTGACCAGCTCTTGGTGTGAGATACGTTGATCGCTGGTGGAAGGGTGGCTTGATGCGTTTAAATGTGCCACCCGCATCAATGTCTCGAGGAATCGAGCCACGAGCCACGAGACTAGACTGCTGCTGCTTCTGCTGCCGTCGCTTATCAAAGCTGAACCAACCGAACGGGGACTAATGCGCCACGATGCGCTCTAGAGACACACACTCACATCACTTGCCCGATTTGATAACATTTTCTACGTTTTATGAATTATAATTATGTTTACAGTTGCAGCAAACGCGCGCTTCTGACTGTCTTGTCTGCCACTGTGGACAGTGTACTGTATAGGATGGCCCAGGGTCCGGGCCCGGGGTGTCACTTGGATTGCTTGGGAATGAGGAAGTGTAAACGGCCACTGCACGCTTCATCGATTGTGCCAGCCCCGCCGTTATCACGTATGCGTGATTTATTGTCATCTAATGAGCCTCTGATGGGTATCAATATTGTTGAAAACGTGTTAAACAATCGATCGAACCGGTGATAAACCCGATTGATAGCGGCCTCGGTCGAACCGGAGGTGAGAGCGTTATTTCCATTAGCCACAAAGCGTTTGCTTGAAACTGTTTTACAAGTCCATTATCGTTGACCGGTGAGGGGCTTAGACCCTTGCTAAGGATCTTTGCTATTGTCGTCAAGCTGATTCTCAATAAACGAAGAGTTTTGGGATAATTTTGCTTTTACAGACTGGTAAGATCAATTTGGAGTGAAAAAAAGACTCATTTTTGAAAAAAAAATTGTGAAGAAACCATTCTACTTAAATTTTCCACCTAGAAGTTATATTAAAGTACAACTTTTCAAGAATATTATTAGTATTAAGATAGTAATTTGGGGAAGATTTGTTGAAAACTTCGCGCATGGCAGGCCTATTTTCGAGGAAGGTCGGTTTTCGAAAAGGTACTTTTTCTGGTGCCTATCGTAGTCGCGTTATGAGTCATCTGAAAAATACAAATCAATTTTCTTTCTCTAGGCCCCATTAGTTTATCCAGGTTTCCCCGTTGAGTTTTTGTTGATTTTCCAATTTTTGAAATTTCTTACAATTCAAATCAATCAGTTCAATAGATTTTATGCTACGACTTGGACCATGTAGGATTTGTGAAACGTGTTTCCGTTTTATGTGAAACGTGTTTCCGTGTTATGTGTATTTATTAGTTTTTGAGATACACATCGTTTTGTAAGATACTGATAGTGTTTTTTGTTTTTGCATTTTCTAAATTTGTTCAACAAAGAATTTGCATAAAATTTGGTTTGCGGATTCGTAAAGAATGATGTAGACAGCTTTTGGTGACTAAGCTAAGTTAAATAAAAATATTTACAGGTGGTAAAAAGACTTGCAGGAAGATCGGGACTCAATCGACGAAACTAAGGTCCAACAAATCAAATATAACGTAGCTATTCAACTTTATTTTTTCAAGTGAATGTCATATTTAACTACAACTTTTAAAGAATTTTTAGTTCGTATGGAATATGTAGTTAGTATTTAGGGAGATTTTTTAAAACCTTCATCCATGGAATGAAATTTATGAAGGTGCGTCTGCGAAAAGGTCTGCATCGTAGCTGCGTGATGGGTCATCAGAAAAATACAAATATGCATAGTAATTGATAGATTATAAGTTTATCCAGGTAGTTCCGTCGAGTTTTTGTTGAATTTCCTTTTTTCGATTTTTGGCAGATATTTGAAGTTGAAAAAGTGTTGCTTTTTGCGATTTTCCCAAAAAACGAGTTTTACATAATTGTTAAAGAAAAAGTATCAACAATTTTTATGAAATCTCGACGGGGCTACCTGGCAAAGAGTGTACAGATTATGTGTTAAAAATTTCAAATCATTCGGTCCAGTCGACTTTACGGTACGATGGGTACCGACTTTGAAAACGTTGGTTTTTGGGGAAACGCACTTCAAAATAGCGAGCTGCATTGAATCAGCATGAGACGCAATTATTAAATAAATAATATCTTTGTTAGTTTTGCTTCGATTAATCCAAAACTTTTACACAACACTCTTGAAAGGACCAGCTTTCAGGGTTAAAATATGTGTCACAAAAAAAATAACCGATGCCCCCCCTTTAACAATTACATGTAGTGCTAACTAAGCTTTAGGCGGAATGGTCTTCTCTTAGAACTTCACTCAGAACGATCGCTGACAAATCGTGCCGCTGGTGATGATTGATGCGACTGTCCGCACTGTCTGGTGGACACCGTCAACAGATGGCTATCTTGGCGTTGGTTTTTTTTCCTCCACCGACACACAGCCAGACCGACCGCGGTCACCGCGATAACGCCAAAACCCAACCCACCCGACATCGAGCGGCAAATTACTCTTTTTAAATGGTTAATGATTTTCTGGGAAGCCGCGCGATGCATCCCGGTCCGTGATGCACTCTGGATGTGTGACGTGTTCCCCCCCCCCCCCCCCCCCGGGCTGGTAGGCATGTTGTGTTGTAAATTTTGCAACATCTGGAAACACGTGGGAATCGTGGGATGTCGCGTGGTCGCTCGGTCCTTCGGTTGGTCCAGACCAGAGATCGCTGATACATATCGCACCGCGACGGATCTTCTACCTCGTCCACAGACGCATCCCGGTCGAATTGAATAATTAACGCTTAGTCAGCGGTTTCGGGATTTCCATTTGTTTTTCGAGCTTTTACGTGAGCAAGCGCCCGATAGTAACATCAGAAACATCCGAAACACTCTTCGTCGTCGTCGTCGTCGTCGTCGCGTCATCGCCCTATCAAGGTTTGGGGAGAGCCTGTTGGACGAGATTCGAGGCGCTTCTCGCTAAAGTGCTTTCGCCAACTCACCCCAACGGGCTCCCCGGGTCCATGCTTCCGATGAAATGAATTATTAAGATTTAAACTCCCCGAGCGTACCGTGCGCGGTGGTCGCATTTTCGGCAAAGACACCGAAACCCTGAGAGTGCAACTGGAGTGCACAGGACTGGATGATGCATGATTCATTGCATCCACCCTCCGATGGATCACGGATCGAGGTGTACACTTCACTGTAATTAGAGCTCGCGACCAGCAGCACTTACAGAGGGGAACTGTATGCGAACAGGGAATGCGTACCAGTTCCCCGGGAGCTCCTCGCGAGCTCCACGAGCTGTGTGTGCACCGGTGGCCGATACTGCCGATCTATCTGCATTTCTAAATCTCTGTGGCTTTATCTTTACAGCCCGCAACGGGGATCGGGCCACTTGACAAGGTTTACGAGACACGAGATATGAACGTTCACACATGAGCCATGAGCAAGCAGCTTCTCTCGACATAAATGTGCTTTGATGGATGCACTACACGCCCCGCCAATGTTCACCGTAAAAACTACATTATAGGGTCTTAATGTGGAGCGATAGCTGCTGCTGCTGCTGCTGGTGGTTGGCTTTTAAACCATTGGTGCCGTTGACTTTTTCCATAATTGATGAAGGAAATCATTGGATAGCGTCTCTACTTCTAATCACCTCGTTCCAGTCTTAATAGCCAGAAAGCATTAACCGAGAGGCTGCAGTAATGTTTAGACACCTCTTTAAACATTTTACGTTCAAATGCTTGACGTAAAGCCGAGGTTAACGTGGAACAGGCGAGTTGATTTAAATGACAGAATGATATGGTTCTACAATCACTCCCGCAGCAGCATATGACATTCACCGATCCTGTAGCTGTACTGCTAGCTGAAGTTCACCGCTTTTTCCTTGATCCAGACATTACTGAGGGCATTTTAAAATTAGATAGAGACCTTCGTTATTATCTAACATTAATACACTGAGCGTACATCAGTTATCATTTCAATTTAAATATAGCTCTTAGTGGTTTTTCTTTCAATTCAATCCCAGCAATCAGTGGAATCTTCGTTCTTGAAGGAAAGCATTAACATTGCCACCAAACATTTCACCATCGTCGCGTGGTGGTGGTGCGATGTATGCCCTTAATTCGATTCTAGTCAATCCTCAATCCGCACCTTTCTTCCGGAACCCGTAAACAAAATGTCTGCTCAAGCGTAAAACATTGGACGCGTTGGAGGGACGCAACGGACACCTTGGGTCCGGCCAAGGGCTCCGTAGCCAATGGTGACCGATCGCGAGTGCGAGAACAGTTCGTTCGTTAGTCTCTTGCAGCTTCCGCGATTAATCGAAGGCGAAGGGAGGTGTCTGAGCTGAATCGAAAGAATGAAATTAGAAAACGAAGAAAAAACAACTTGAGACTCATATGGGCAAGTGACTGCTCCTCCGGTGTTACGCATTTCGATTCGTCTCGGCATCCGGTGTTCGAACCGATTCTCGAAACTGTTCCCAAATACACCGTCTTGACATGGCCACCTTTTTTTGCGTCTCTCCCTCTCTCGTTACCATCCCACAGGAGGATCCATCGATTGTCCAGTGAGGTCACTGAATGACCGGGGCTAATAAAATTAATTACACTTAAATAAATAATTAAGACACGTTTTGTTTCGCTTTGTTGTTGTCTCAAAGGCACACGTGCGATGGCCAACCGATCGGTGGAATGTGCGTGCGCGTGGTTTTGTGTGAATATTGCGTGATTTTCCCGTGTGCCTCAAGTCGATGAGAACGGCCAGTAGCTAATTTAAGACGTAGGACGAAAAAGAAAATGGACATTTCAAGTGGCATTCCTTTGCAGCGAGGCAGAAAATTGGAGAAATTGTAAAATGAATTAGGTCTTGTGGAGAAAGGTGTCTGGAACTTTAAAGCCACAACTCACCATTAACAGGAACCATTTTGTATTAGGTCTATAATTTAGTTCTTTCAATGGTGCCATTTTTTGGGAAGCGTTTACATTCTTCATTGTTGTGTTAAATGAAAGTACAAAATAATTATAAAATAATTTTTTCTCGAGTTAAAAATGTAAAGTCCTGTGCCTGACATGTCCATTTTGCGGGGAAATTTTAAAACTTTCTTTAATTAACTTTAATAAACTTTCTTAAAAACCAGCTGCTGAAAATTTTTAAAACTATTTTTAATTTTTTTTGCGAAGATTTTGACGTTAAAGCCAAAGAATCTTCAGGTCAACCAATAACATTTCCATATGTTCATAGTAGTAAGTTGAGTAAGATTCAAAGTGTAAATGTGTCATGCTGTAAAATCCTATGGAAACAGGACAAACTATTAATGGTAAGTAAGTAAGTAAGTTATCGACAATCATTGATTCATTTAAAGAGAGCTTTGGCACGAAAATGACCAGAACGGGATAACCGACATGATAAACTTAATTTTTTTAATCGACCGTTTGAAGTAAACCAGACGGAGACAAAAAATCCTAAATCTGTATACACGAGATATTGTTTTTTCTGCAAATTATTTGTATGGTTGCAAAAAAAATGTTTGGCTGTACAGCTCCTCACTCTTCATAAAAGCATAAAAAATGGGTAGTTGCATAAAATACTTCAAAATATAAAGACTTCTTTCGACATGAAATTCGAAATTGTCTGAAAAATGGAGAAAGTGGCCAGCGATGGTCAATATTTTGATTAATCTTTTGGTTTAAAAAAATAAATGGTTTATGATGAGCCAAAAACTCGAAAAAATAAGTTATAGTCCTAATACTTTTGATGACTTGCTAACAGTATAAGGAAAGTTGCTCAGATTTTGATAAGCAACAGAGGATTGACACTTTGAAACATTGAAAAACCTGAAACTGTCATCTTTTAAAATGTTAAAAAAAAAAGTATTCTAATGTTAGCAGACAAAATCCACTAAATCCAATCCAGCCACGGGCCGTACAACAAATCAGCTGTTCCTGCATCAGCTGACTGGGTGGAACCCGCGT
>NC_064878.1:36614063-36644063 GCF_943734665.1 Anopheles aquasalis | reverse complement strand
CTGCCGCGATTAAGTAAGTGTAGCGGTTGAACAATAGATGTTTCGGGTTCGCACTTTTCAAAAAGGGTCGAAGGGGAAGCTTTTCGTGTAGAAACAAAAAAAAAACAACTTCAAACTCGAGAGAGTCTCAACTTCTGCAAGTGCCGGTCGTATGGCCACTTGAGTTCTTGACGAAAATATTCACCAGGAGTTGTGCTCAGCAGTCAATGTTTAACCATTTTTCTGTCATGTTGTCGCAAAGTCTGTATGTTTTTAGATGTTATTCTAGAAAATATTCCCTTTTAACGATGATGTTAGAATAAAATTCTCAACCGAAAATATTGAAGTGACTGTAAATGCCAGCAATTAATCCCTTCGATCAGCTCGGTGGCTGCGTGAGTCAAAACCCGGTGCCTTCAAATCATCCCGGAACCTTATCGGACTTTAGGGGTAAGTTTTCATTCGCAAAATGTTGTTAATATTGATAAGATTACGCAGCGGGGGTGGAATAGTCTAAAAGTAGATTAGCGCGATGACGCGATGTCGGTATTTCCAGAGCGTCGTTTCCTTCCTTTTATCAGATTCCGAATTCATCCCGCTACACCACCGCATGTTTATCTTTTAACTCAAACGCACAAGAATGTTCACGATGAACGAAAAGTAGTGAAATGTTTGTTTGATAAAGAAAATGCCGTTAAACACCGTACGCACACGCGTGGACAGCCTTGAATGTGAGTTTTTTTTTTGCAGGAAATGAAGTGTCGAATTTAATGACGACTTTTTTGCGCAAAAAAATTGAACCAAATAAGCGCGCAACACACAAGAACGGGACACAAACATACCACCACATCATCACCATCATCGTCATCATCAAACTGCATCCTCTACACTTGGCAGCCACGTACGGCGGAAAGGTCTTCGCTTACATCGGGGCACATTGTTGGTGCGTCGAGGAGGAGAAGTGTCTTGCGAGGGTGCCCCCGGGTCAGCCGCACCCGACGGAGATAGCAATCGCGCACCAGAAGTTCGGCGCAGCCCGAAAGGAACAGTCTTCTGTGTGTTTATGTAAATACCTGTGTACATTATAATATCACTTTATACTGACAGGCTGACAGGCGCGGTGCGGGTTGGTGGTCGTCCTGCCACGACTTTGTTCGCTTCTCCCGCTGTTCTATGCTCTCGTTTCGGGTTCGCATGCTTCAAGCACTCGTCGTTCAAGGCAGGGTATCCTTTTCAAGAGAGGAATTCGTCTGTTGAACATTGTGATGCTGTGTTTCTGCTTCTGCACAACAATCTCGCCACGAGCTACGGCGTAGTCCTCTGGTCTGTGTTAGTCTGGCCGGGATCGTGACGCAGACCACGAGTTTGATGATGTCAGGCATATAGGGCCTACGAGAGGGAAGGGCGGGGGTTCGTGTTCGTGGTACCTTCTTTTGTCGAAGGATTGATTGTTGATTCATAAGCACCACGCTACCCTCGTAACTACGCAGTTAGCTATGTGTTGGATGCAACCCGGATCCGGATGCAGGTGTGAGGGGAGCGGAGAGAGAACGCAACGCTCGGTAAAGTTTAGGGAGGTTTATTAATGAAGTTTAACGGTAAGGAAACAGAATAATACTAACGAAACATAACCATCATTTAACTACAAGTTGTGGTGCAAAGTCCATTTCATCGACAAACTGTTGACGAAGGATTTTAGTGCAACGCCTGCCTTGATCGAGGAATAAATCATTCGAGTTTCTCTCTGCCAAGCGATTAACCCGCAGGACGGATAAATGATTGAACGACGACAAGACGACGATGAGAAGAAATTACGACGTAAAAAAAGATGGGCAGCGAATGAAACGGCAAAAAGAAACTAACAAAAACACACTCCCTCGAGGAAGGGCATCTGGCGACGTAGAAGAAGACGAAGAAGAAAGCTAATCCACCAACACCACGCTGCAAATCATATGTTTTGTATTTTTATTTACCATTCTCCGGTCCGGTGGCTGGGGTATCCTGTCTCTAACACAAGGGCACGGCAGGGGGGGGGGGGAGGTATTATGCGGACACACGACACAGGACAGGAGGACAAGCAGCAGAGGAGCTCCTTTGAGTTTTATGGACCAAGAAGCGGATGGCGGAGGGACTCCCTTTTTCATCGATTATTTCCCACATACAGCAGCGACCAGCGGGGAACGAATGCAGAGCCGTACCAACACCAGCACCATTCGGTGGTTCGGTTGCATGTTGGAGAAGAAGATGCAGCAGGAAGCTGCGGATGCGAGCGGATGGCAGAATGTTTATGCTTCTTGCGCGATGTTGCCATATAGATAGGATGGCACCCATACATAAATCCACCCGCTTCGTACGGTAGTGCGCTTTTTGGAAAAGTATTGTAATCGCGTCTTCGAGAACTGTACCTTGAGTCAATAGCAACGCAATTCAGCTAATCTTTTCCTATTTCCGGACCTAACCATTACCTCGTTTGGTTGCGTTGGTTTTTTGGGCTCTGTTGTTGTGGCATTTGACCGATAACGGAATCACACACTCTCGACGCCTGGCCGTCCGGCCTGGTCCGGTGGTGGGTGATAAACGAAAAGTGAAAAAGTCTGACTCATACGATGAGGGGGGGGGGGGGGTACTGGGCCCCCGGACCGTTGGTTCGTTACGCATGTGTTGCGCTATCTCGTTCGCGAAGTGGCTCGCAAGTGGAAAGTGCATCTCTCGGCTAGTAGAACACCCCCCTGGTTGACGGTCGTAGCATAAACACCAACATAAACAGCATAAAACCGCGCTCGTCCGACAGGCACAGCTGATCGCAGTTGGCGTGTGTGCGTGAATCCGGCTCCGACGTTCGGGTCCTCTCACGCGCAGCTTGCTTTGCTGTGGAGGGAGCGAGGCCGAAAGAAGCGGGTGGACGACGCACCGGACCGTTCGCCGGTGGTTGGAGAGAGAGTGCACGATCCGAATCTCCGAAGAGATAACCCGTTCGGCCGCGGTTCGGGAACGCACGCACGAAACACCGTTCGTGACATCGGCCGTCGGTTGCACCAACACACCGGAGGAGCGCCAGCCAGCACCAGGGCTAGAGCGGTCGAGACGTGCCTTCCGAGAAATTAGTAGTAAACCGAGAAGCGAGTCAGCGAGAAGTGTAAAGACGGTGCGCAGCTACAGAGCACTCACTGTTCAGCTTCAGCGTACGAACTCTGACGAGCAGCAGCAGCAGCAGCAGCAACGGTAGCAGAACCAAACCAAGAAATGCACTCAAACAGCATCGCTTCAAACTGCCCAACGTGTCCGTGTTTTGCGTGCGGAAAGAAGGAACACAACTTCCTAGTATAGTTCCCGTGTGTCCGTCGTCGTCGGTCCCAAAATCGGTGCGTGGTGTGTTGTGATCGGTTAATTTGTCTAGCGCTAGCTCGTAACAAAAAAAGAAGGTGACAAATATGAAAATCGATTTTTCGGTCAGGATGTGTGTGATGTGTTCTTCCGGTGCACTCGGACCAGGACTCGGGGCTCTCGGTGCATTTGTGAACGGTTTTGCTGGTGACGGGTTACTTGACTGGCAGGACTGTTGGCTGCTTCGAGTCCATTCGATTGCGCTGGTTCTGATTTTGGTGGGGATTTTTCGATGTGTTGCTGGCGACTGGCTCCACGAGTGTGGTTGGAAGTGATCGAAGAAGGCCCGGGGGACTGCTTTGAAACGTGTTTTCTGTGGTGGTTCGATTGGATTTGTAGTTTTATTTTTTTTATTTTTTCAAGAATTAAATCCGGAATGATTCCCCCCCTGCGGTCGGCTGGCTGGTCGCTGTCGCTCGGTGTGCTGGTCTCTGTCAATCAGAGTGAACACAGCGCGACGTTGAAGTCGTAAAGTGCAACAGTTCGTTCGTTCGTTCGTCCCTCGGCGTAGTCGCCATCGATTTTTGCCAGTGACTCTTCATGTGTGTCTCGAGCTGCACGTGGACCATTCGTGGTTAGAAGCAGAGGGCCGTGCATTAAATCGCCACATTTGCGGATGTTATTTTTGGGGAAAAAATATTTTTGATTTTTTTTCACCATTTTCCGCCCCGTGCCCCACCGCGATCACGGGTTAACTGCCGCGATCGATCTGCCGTTTTGAATAATAGATCCCATTTGGCAAACATTTGCATCGATTTTTTAATGGCCGCGACCCAGCACGTGATTTGAACGGAAGGGGGAAAAAAAGGGAACGCAAACAGTTAGCTGTGACTTGGTGTGTGAAACGAACTCTCGCGATAGCAATGCAAAAGACTCCTTCCAACACGTTCTCACGTCCTGAATTCACGTCCTCGGCTCGTGCCACGGTAATGGGTTGTGCGTGGGGTTGAGAATTTGAAATTGGAAAAGAATTTCCCAAAACAAACCGACGGTGTGGAACCGGAAGTGCTTTTAAGCCGGCTGGTAAAGAAAAAAAACAGTTTAGTGTTTTTGGTGAGGTTGGTGAGGACACTGTGGGCTCTACAAGTGGGACGAGTCGAGACGAGAGATTGGAACGTGTGAAGTGGAAGAACTCTTGGTGGCCCTGCCGTTGGTCAATCAGCAGCAAACGGCCACGACGCGATGCTAAACGAGATGGAGAGTCCGCTCTGGATTGTGTCGTTGTTGAGGACTTTTGGTGACTGTGGTTACTGTGATGGACCGCGAGCCGCGCCGAGAAGCCCGAGATTCCGATTGCAACGAAAATAGCTCTCGACGACTGCGCCTATTGAATGCAGTTCTTCGACCCCTGCTGCCCGGTGGGGTGGCCATCTCGGGAGTGTGTGCGAGGATTTTGTATTATCAGGGAAAAAAAAGTGCTGCGCGCGAGTGTTTCGTTTTTCTCTCTTTTCCCATATGGCTTCAGCGGGCGAGCTTGCCGACGCCGCGAGAACGCGAGACACGGGCGGACAGCAGGTGGAAAATAAAAACCCATCGATGATTGGCGTGATAAACTCTCGTCTCCATCAGCACGCGGTGCGGTACGGGTGGGTTGGTGATAGACTTGTGCAGCAAATGCGTCGTCGGTACCGTGACTTGCACCACTTGTGCACCATCTCCCCCCGAAAAGTGCATTTGGTGCATCTTGGTGTGTTCTATCGCCCCTCGCGTGCGCGCACGGGGTGTTGTCATGCCAATTCGTTAAATTCGTGTTCGTTCTTTTTCCCTTTCGTCTTCATTTAGGATTGCATTGATAAGCGAGTGAGACCAGTGTGTGGCCAAGTGTGTGACACGTGTCTGTGCGGTGTGTGAAAAAGTGAGACGGAATCGCAAAAATAATCGCAAAAGTGACGCACAAAAACAAACGGCACCAAAAAAAGCTGCAGTCCGGTCACGGAGGGGTTGTCGTAGAAGAAGAAGAAGAAGCAGAAGCCCCCGTTCCTCACTCTCTCGTTTTAGAGGGGCCGCGCGCGAATGTGCCGAGAAAATGGTATTAACTGGTTCCGTGCGTCGACGATACCCAGTAGTAGTAGTGCTAGGAGGTGTAGCAGGCTCCACCGACACGATCAGTAGCCCACCAGGCCAGGGGTGAAAAGCAGCGCGCATCCTTTGATCTCGCATCCCCGACCAAAAAGTACAGCATCCCCTCGCCCCGTGTGCGTTGTGTTGTGATTCCGCGAGTTCGCTTGTTATTACACAGTTCTGGAAGGAAAGAGTGGAAATTTAGTGAAGGAATTGTTTGATTTGATTTGAGTTTCGTGTTTCGGTGGTGAAGCACGGCACCACACACACGGAAGTAATCGAAGTAACCTCGTGGTGGAGTGTGTGGTTTTTTGAGTGTGAGTTTAGAGTAGTTGGCGGTGTACGACTCCGGGGTGGCCGCTACTGTGTGTGCCCTGCTCTCGGAATAGGGCAGTGAATATAGTGAAGAAAAAAGAAGAAGAAAAGAAAATAGAGAAAAAAAGTGTGTGCCAGCAGCAGCACAGTTAGTACGACGATCATCCTCTAGCCTCTAGTGCAGAAGCAGCAACAGCAGCAGTGATGATACCACAGCACAATCAGGTGATCAGTAGCGCGCTGTCTCAGGGCGAGGTGATGGATACGCAGCAGCAACAACAACAGCAGCAGCAGTACATGACGGCCGGTGGTGGTGCTGCCGGCAGTCCAACACCTCCGCCACTGCCACCCCTGTTCGGTTCGCAGATGGTGGATAAGAACTCCAGCACCCCCTACACCGATGCAACACAGGTGAGTGAACTCTCCCCGGATCTTCTCTGACGCCAGATGATGCCAGATGACAGTCGATCGCGTCCGTCCCAGTGTGTGCGTTTCTGGTGCAGCTGCAACGCGTGCACGCTCTCACCTGGATGTGTGTCTGTGCGGTTAGGCCATTTTCTCAAAAAGATACTTTTGGCCACCGAATCTCGCGAAACCGTTGGTTAGAGAGAGGGAGAGAGAACGGGTTGTGTGTGCCCTTAGTGGACGCCACGACGATGGAAGTGATAAGCTGATTGACATCGCTGTGTATGTTGTGTTTGTTGCTCGGTTGTGTTGTTATCAGTGGCTTGCGATTCTCACGTAGACTGTTTGGTGTCGACCACCACCGCCACCACCACCATCTTTTCCTCTGGCTCCCTAGGGCTGGTAATCGCCCAGGCCTAGCATCTTTAGGAAATGGACATGTTTGTGTCTTGGAAGAAAAGCTTTTAGAAAGATTAACAGCTTCACTGTCTAATCGCCATGTAATGAGAGCGATTGCTGAGAGATTGAGCTTGGAGTGATGTTTGCAAATCCTTGATCTGTGGAAGGACAACACGATCGTTGCGCAATGTTGCGTTAATATTACAAAACACTACGGAGCCACTAGCGAGAGATAGAGAGTGACGTCACTTGCATGCCGAGAGTGCGGTCATTGGAGGACATTTAATCAATCTGATTGCCTCTCGGACATTGTAAGTGATTAAACCGTTTTGGTAGGATTAGGCAAGGGTCTATTTCTCTTCTTCGCTTGTTTGCTTTTTATTTAAAAGAAAGACAGAGCAAAAATGTGACCAACAGAAACACACATACCAGCACCACGTGTCTGGCTTCTTGAAAGGACACCATTCCATCTCGTCGCCGGTCGGTCGGTCGGTCCGGTTGGGCGGCGCAAGGAGAAGATAAATCAAACACTGCCCGAAACACTGATGGCTCATAAATTCGTTTCCTCTCCAGGGCCAAAGGCTGGTCAGCAAAGGGCCCGCCAGGGATAGAAAAACCTTCGTCACCACTTCCACTGCCTGCGCGCCGCCATTGCTCTGTGGTCATTGATCGTTTTGTCACAGATTTTCCGGCTCCACGAGCAGCCCTGGGACGAGAAAGATGACCCTTCACCCCGAGCGACGACGACGACGACGACGATGGCGCATCTTCCATCCTCTGGCGTCGTCGTCCTTTCTGCTCGGGAATCGATGCCCATAATTTATATCGTCTAGATTAAAACATAAATTTCCATATTATCTGCCTCCGTGTTTTTCGCATTTGTTTTTTGGTGCTGCTGCTGCTGCTGCTTTGGCCGCCAGCCTTCGACCAGATGCTCGGCTTTTGCCATTTTCTCGCACTGCGAATGATGTCGGTGGTCGGCGGTTTTCGTTGGTCTGCTTTTCGCTTTTGGCCAAACTTTGGCCAACAACTCGGAGACAGACAGACACTAGACGGTGGCGTGGAGCCCTTTTTCGCTCGGTGGAAAGATGATTTTTGTTGGCCGAAACTTGGAGACACTCTTCTCTTTAAGGTGTCCTTTTTCAGTTCGCTCGAGTCAAACTTGTGTTCCCCGTTGTTCCCGTTGTTCTACACGCGGTTGTGCTTCTTCATGGTCAATGAGTTAGAGCAGAGCACTTGTGCCTTCGAATGAAACAAACATTTCATCCCAAAACTTCTTGGCACTTCTTGTGCCCGTGATCCCGAGAAATGCAAATTACCTTCCAGCTGCCAGTGGGTCCTGTTCGCAGAATGTTTGCCAAAAAGTGGAAACCTTTTTTCCTCCCTAATAAAACCCAAATCTTACATTCTTTTCGCGCTGGTTTGGTTGGCCGGATGGTGCGTAAGTCGTCGATGACGACGACGACGACGACGACGATGGTGTGCCTGCTGCCAGTGGCCATGGCGAATGTCACGGATTTAGCGAGATTGTGAGGGAGTTGGACAACCCAAAAATAGAACCCAGCGCGCGATAGAGATAGTATGAATTATTAAAACTGAATTAAGGATGATGTATTTTCCGTGCTCACCTCGCGTCTATGCCTCGCGATTTTTCGTCGGTTTTTGGTGTTGGAATTTCGGTCCGCTGGTAGTGTCCGCACAAGACGCACAGCTCCTCTTTCCTCTTGCCACCCAGATTTGGCGTTGGTTTTTCCTTTTTCTCCACCCTCCGGGTGTGTGCCGACAGTACAGCTCTCTGCCTGTCTCTCGTTAGCTTTTTGCTATTTTATCATTACTCGTAGCAGACAGAGTTGGAGTGTTAGGAGTGTTGGAGGTACGTTGGGGGTCACGGTTGTTTGCTGAAGCGGCGCCGCCCACCGCGGCGGCCACTGTTTTCGTAGGCACGGGGTTCGCTGGCGGTTGGATTTTTCCCTTTCGCTGAGGAAACGCCGGAAACACGATGGCACTGGTCGCTCTCTGCTCGCTTTGCTGTCTGTGGTGTGTCCGTGGGCTCGTCGACGCCAAAGACCCCAGAGACCGTCGCCTAAATGGCGCGCAAAGTGTTGAAGAAGTGTTAATTGCTTGATAAATAGGAGATCGTTTACGAAACGAGAGACGAGATGGGAGAGGAGGCAATCTATGAGGGTCCAGATTGTGCCAAAATTATGCAAGAAGAGCCCGGGGCGGCATTTCCGTTCTGATGAACGTTTTCTTGGAAGAGAGGTCGTGCGGTGCCTCGTTCCGGTTTTTCAACCCATCGTCCGACTTTTGGCCATATTTGGCATATTTTTTTTCTGGCCCCTCCATTTTCCAAATGCTGCTGCTGCTGCTGCCGTTGATGGTGATGGAAAAGGTGACGAAAAGTGCGACCAGAAGCGACTAGCGAAAACACGACACCACAGCGGGTGGCGGAGGATTGTGCGATTCATTTCTTTTTTGTTTCGTTTTCCCGTTGGGTGGTGGCTCGTTATGGTGGAGGCCGCCACAGCGAAGGCGTCAATCTCCTCTCCATCATCAGACACACCGAGGTTCCATGGAGTGGCCGAAGAGTTTTCCAACCTCTGGTGCCAACCTCTCTCTCTCTCCCTCTCGGCTCTGCGCCGCTACTCCAGCATAATGGATTGTGTGTTCCGTGTTTTAATCCTATTTATGTGTTTAGCAGAATGTTTGCGGCATGTTTTTTTTGCTCGATTCGATTCGAACTGCTGCGCGTGGTTGGTGCGGTTGGATGGCTCTTTGGTATCGCCGCCAACCGCACCCAACGCGGCCCCACGCGGCCCCACGCGTGAATGATTGAGCGAGCGAACATCTCTTTCGCTTCGGTTCGGTTTAGGTCCGGCTCGCGATCCGGTGCGATAGGTTTTGAAATGAAAAATCGATTCGCAACACACACCCCCCGGCATCGACTTCACGGTGTTGCTGGTGTGTTATGATAACAGAATTAGCGCGATGGTGGAAGGTGTCGGAATGCTTCAAACGATTCCATTCCGTTGCGATGCGAATTGGCCACATTGAGTAAAAGAATGCAAAAGCAACACACGTTAACCAATCGATGCCTGAACGTGAAATGCACTTCCGCTAACGAATCGCCAATCCGTTCGCACCATAAACAATCCAATCGAACGGCAAAAATGTGTCGAGTCTTAGGCCGATCGATGGTTTGTGTTGCAAAAAAAAAAAACCTGTACAACGGTTACGTGTGGTTCTGGTTAGAACGTGACGTGACCTCTCTTGGAAGACGAGCCGCCCTTTTCCTCTTCAACTGGTGAATCATCAACCTGTGTCCATCTGTCTGTCTGTCTGCCTGTCTGTCGATGATGCGCGAAACTTCATTTCAATATTTTTTTCCCTCTATCTCTCTCCTCCACAACTGGAGGAGAAGGGAGTCCGAAATCAGTGCTAATTAGCAAACACTCCCGCCTGCCTGCCTGCCTGCCTGCCTGCCTCTATTGCTCTCAGAATCTGGCACGACGTGTCGAGAGACAAGTTTGTTTGTCCTTTGGTCGTGATTTAATCGTTGTTTGCCCTCTCTCTTCTTGGTCCGGTGAGGGGGGGCTCGTTGGCCAAGTGGTCAGCTTTTATCGTATTCCTCTTTTTTTCTTCTTGGTGGTGGTGGTGCATCGTTCGTTGTGTTGTCCGGAGTGCACTCCGGATGGACGGAAATCGATAGCGCAAACTGGTCGACGAGAGCCACCTGGAGGAGGAGGTGGAGATGGCGACTCTTGAGAGCGACTCAAGCTCAAGTAGTTTGTGTGACACTTGGGGCAGAATATGGAACAGTAGAGAGGTGGTGTGTAGAGAATGGGGGCCGTGAAGTGGAAAATATGATTCTGGCAATCGACGCCCTGGAGCATACTGGCAATGAGATTAGCAAAATGTCTCTTGGGTGCATCCTCTATCTTACTGAAGTGTTTTGCACGATCGCTAAGCAGAGTTTGTGGCCATTTTTAGCCAGTAAAGCCTGCTCTCGATCTTCGAATCTTATTTTTTATCTAAATCTTGAGTTATCGGTAGAACGATAAGTAGGAATCTATCCCCTCGTCCAGGCTATAACAATCTAATCTTAGAGTCTGGCGCTAATATTAATTTTCTAACGTCCAGATTATAAGATTCTAGGCCTAGAAACTGACAGTTCATTTGCTTCAACAGACCGGTTTGACAGAACCGATACGAAACCGATTGAAGAACCGCAAGAAAAAGTGACAGCTTAGTCCCTAGAAAATTTCTAGAGTATTCATACAATCTGGACGCAGAGTAAGGCCCCTTCTCTGCCTTCTGATTTGCCTCCAGAGTCGTTCCAGAGTGGCTGATGTAACCACGACTTGACAAGCACCAGACTATCGCGAACCGACCACCACTGAGTGCCTTTCAAGCCTTTGCCAGACTGGGTGGCTACAGTCAACCGCGATAAGTCAACTATTGTCACCGTGATGGCACAGGTGATGGTGTTACGTGGAGCTTTTCTCCCTCACCAGCACCAGCTTAGAATGTCCAGCCGTATCTCTGGGCGAGTGTATGTCTATGCACTTGAACACAACAGTCTGGAATGTGACGTGTTCATTAGCTCGCGGAAAGGGAAAGGTTAATTTCTCAAGTCTCACGTCTATTCCACGTGCAATGTCCGGACCAACCGACGGACCAATGTGGCCTCATTCACCGGCGGTGTGTTATCAAAGAAATTTCTGCATTCCTTTAACCTAGTCCAGTCCAGGGGGCACGTCTCTGAAGGGACATTTCGGAACAGCCTAGAAAAGACCGATTGCCACGGTACCGTGCACGGTCACGAATTAAGGTCGCCCCTCCTCCCGCAGCACCTCCAGATTGAGAGCAGAACCGGCGTAACATCCTTTCGGTGTTGTTTTCGTCCCCCCAACACACACAATCCTCCGGAGTGACGCAAGTTTGTGAGGTGCACAACCACCACTCCTCCTCCCAACTGTAGCGGGGCCACTTCCGATATAATGTGTGTTGCTGCAGCGGCCAGAGAGCACTCGCAAAGCCGATGTTTGTTTGGTTAAAACGCCGTTGCACTTTACCTATTCCGTGCTCGCGAACGATCGCGTCCCTTGGTGGTGGTGCTGTGCCGCGTTGCATTCTAAATTTAGTCCGCCGGACGGTAATTAAAAATCGCCTAGTTATGGACCGTGGCCGGGTGAGAAACGAAAAATAAATTCCATTTTTGCGGCATCACCACCTTCCATATGCAGCGGTAGCAAATGCGTCACTAGGAAAGGGGCGACGCGATTTTGTTTCGTTGAATGGGGTCTGTCTACGATGTTTACCAACTGTCGCTACCGAATGACCGAATGGATTGACCGTAACAGGGAACTTATTGAATTGTGTCTTGTAAAGTGGATTAGATGTTATATTTTTTAAGTACAATACTCACGTAATATTATTTGAATCTGTTAATTGTCTCGTAAAGTCACCAAGAACAGTGTACTAATGTCCAATCGGTACACAGAACAATAATAAACTTTAATAAAAAATGTTGTCCCTAAAAACCATAAAATTATATAAAAAATATGTAGAAGAAACAATGCATGTGCTCTTCAACTATAACCCTTAGGCCAGATTTTAAGCACCTGGGTGGAAATATACCTGGTCCTAGAAAAAGATTCTAGAGACCGAGCTGTCACTTTTTCTAGCGGTTCTTCAATCGGTTTCATAAATAGTCCATGATCAGTCTGTCAAACTGGTCTGTTGAAGCAGGCGAACTGTTAGCTCAATCTGGCTTCGTCTAGATTTCTAGCCCTAGATTCTTATAATCTGGATGCTAGAAAATTGAAAAAAACTGTAAGATCTAGGATAAGATTCGTATAGTGTAGACAAGCTGTATTAAGCTGAAACTGATCAAACTGATCAAATATCACCACTTAGCTTTTGAGGAAAACTATTGTAAACCAACTAATATTTGCATTACCTTTAAAATCTTCCGTTTTGTAAGCAAAATTTGCATTCATTTAATTACTCTTCTGATTGCAGTGCACAATTCCCGAAATGTTCTGTACGATTGTCTTTCAAATGGTTAGCAAATTGCAGAACCTGCCATCTTCTGATTGGTTCCCTTTGTCTCCGAGATCAGAGTTAAGACTCACTACCCTGTCCACTGAGTCAAAGATCGTCCACGTTTGCTCACGGAAGAAAGACAGATCTTGTCCTTCGGCTTCCTTTCTTTCTCACGCTACCATCGGCATTTATCCTTCCGGTGTGATGCATTGTCACTCGGTCGCTGGGTTGTGCTGTCCTGCATTTTAGATCCCATCCCACGATGACCGGTTGCCGGATTGTTTACACAACAAATCAACGATAATTTAGTTGCACTTGAGTGCGAGAGACCGTCGTGTCGTCTGGGTCTAAGGGGGTTTGCCCCTGGGTCGCGCGCGCCCTAGACCCCTATTCCGTCCTAGTTCCTATTGGGATGATGATGATGTGGTGATGCTCCAATTTCACCAAAGGAGCACCACCGAGAGGGGTTGACAAATGAAGGTTACACGCGCTTTGTATCCATCATGCACCCACCTAATCCAATTGCGTTCCCTTTGCCTCGCTGCAACTGCATCACTCGCCTCTCTCTCTGCACTGTCGCCGTGGTCGTCGATGGTCATTTATTTAATATGATGTCGGTCACAATCTTCTTCTCCATTGGGACGCGCGTTCTGTCCCCGCTTTGTGTCCCGCGCTACAAGGCGCTAGACAGGGTAATTCGTTTCGTCTATCCGAGCGCTGATGCGTAGTTTGCAGTTCGCGGCTTCAGAATTCTTTGAAGAACCGCCGTGAATTCGATTCCGTTCGATCGTCACTAGTCGTGGAAAAGGTTCTATGCCATGCGGCCACGTGGCCATCATTGGCACAAGATTGTATCGCCTTATTAAATCGTACTCACAGATTTAAAGCCCTCTCTCTCTCGATGGCTCGCGCGCAGCTGGTTCAGGTCGCTGTGGGCCTCGGTTCCCGGGTGTGGGTTCGATGATGGAATTTAATTAAATGATGAAATTTGAAAACTTTCCAGCGCACTGACTGGGGTGCGGGGAAATGGAGTGACTAACCTGGAAAACTGACTACGGGGAAGGAGAGGGTCATCATTGGCGTCCTCATCACCCAGAAGGCAGAACTGGATACTTCCGTTTGTAGTGGTTTCACTTGGCTGGCGGAGGAAATTAAAGTTCCCGGTGTTCCCCGGATTTGGTGGTGAACTGTTGCCACTGGTTGATAAAGTGAAACCACCAACCGAAGAGTGTGTGCCGCGACTCTTTGGTTCACTAGACCGCGCCCGGTTGTCGGTTTTTTCGGTGGTCTTAAGGCTGCAAATAATGATTTCTATTTTCGGGTTAAACGCGCACCAATAATCCTACCGCCCTTTTCCGGCGTATTCCAAGATTGTGTGGCTTCCTTTTTGGCGCAATATTGGATTACGAAAAGAAGGGGTGGTGGGGTGGTGGTTTTTCTGCATGGCATAGCGGTGGGAGAGGGCACGTCAATCGTGTGCCCTCGCTCCGTGGTACTTCGAGGGTGTTTGTTAATTTTATTAGACCGAGTCGAAAGACTGGGCGCGGGCGGGGGAAAGTATCGAAAGCTAAAAATATTAGAAATTCCATTACCAGCGACCGAGCGGTGAAGCTCCGAAAAGTTAATCCTTTTCGAGGAAAGGGGAAAGGACTCCCCCAGCACCACTGGTGGCCACTAGAACCGCTGCCATTGGCTATTTGGTAAAGATTATATCGATGGGACCCCCGGTTTTGGAAATCTGATGTCTTCCGGCATTTCAAGTTACACGACGCGATCCGAGTGGTGAAGGTGCTTTGCCTTAAATTTCAAGCCGTTTCTCGTTCCTAATCTCGCTAAACTTTATCCCAAAAAAGAGGGGAAAGGGGGGGGGGGGCTGCATGTGATGCTTTTCGAATTAAGCATCCAGTCTCGCCGGCATTGTTTTCAAGTCTCGTTGAACTTGAGTTTCCTGCTTTTTCATACTTTTTGCTCTACTAGCTTTGGGCGCGTCTTTTAGGGGTTCTTCTTCTCCACCATCATCATTCTTCACTTTGCGTTGGGGGCCAACTCTCTTCCTTTATTCGTATTAGATTACACTTTTCCGAAATTGAAATCCGCACCCGTCTGACGAAGATGACGGGCCTCTCTCTCTCGCTCCTCTCCCTCGCTCCGTCTGTGCTGTTGCGTGCTGTGAATGATAATAAACTAGCATCAGCATCAGAATGGTAATGGTTTTTTCCCTTTTTTTCCGATTCCTTGGTGGTGTGTGACGTCCTCTTTCCTTAGTTCCTTCATTATTTCGGGACCACGGACGCGCTTTAGTCGTTCACGGTCGTGAATCTGCATCTGAAGGGCGAAGAGAAGTTATGAGAGAAGATTGCTGGTTATGATTTGTACGTGTCCGACTTCTCGTCTCGCATTTGCTTTTATTTAATTCTCTTCCGCTTTCCGGGCGGGAGGTCATGTGCCACTGTGGAAGAAGGAGAAGGAGAAACTGAGCACAAGAGCAGCCTTAGCTGGTGGTGGTATGCGGTTAATTTAGTTGTAATTAATTGGATAAATCCTTCGGTTTCCATCCGTCCATCCTGCGTGACTACTATACGACTTCCGACCGACCAACTAACCGACGACTGGCCGTCCCGTACGGTGGTGGTGTGGTGTGCTTTGCGTGCGAGCCAATCGACAAATACATGGACCGGTTCACGCGCGCTCTCGCGGTTGGTTTCAAACTTCAACTGCACTCTCGACGAAGGTGAAGGATGCCGGCCACCAACGCCACCAGGTGGTGGTGGTGGTGGTGGTGGCGATGGTGTGGTTTTGGTGGTCAGTAACAGAAGCAGCAGCAGCAGCAGCAGAAGCAGTAGCCCACCAGAAGGTGGTGGCGTCGGCGTCGTTGTGCGTGATTCGATTAAGATGGACCCCTGAAGGTTTCCTTCTGGCCGGCACCGGCGGCAACAGCAGCAGCATGGATGGAGAACGCATGCAACGACGACGCGCGCTGTGCTCGCTCGCTCGCTGGACTGGCCTGGCCTGGCTTGGCCTGGCCTCTGCTGACGATGATTGACCGTCGGATAATTTATCACGGTGTGTGAGCGTGCGTGACGCGCCAACCATCCCTCCTCCTTCTCCTCCTTCTCGGTGTGCAGCTGAAGCGCCTGATGAAGGCTTCAGGCTACTTAGCCTCATTTCCCTCTTCCAATTTCTCCCCTCCCCGTGGAAAAACCAACTGGCGCGGCGTGACTGGAGAATATTTTTTTTGGCAAAAACGCACAAACGGAAAAACGCACACACGACCGGGACACGGTGACCACGACGACGGGACACACATACCACGGAAAGGGGAGGGAGGTGTAGTGACCGCAGGATAGACGAAAGGAACGAAGCATATGCGCAGACGGCGGTGGTTGTGGTCCTGGAAAATCTCGCGCCAGGAAAAGTGGTAAAAACAAAACGAAAATGGTCCCTCGCTTGCTAGCGCTCGCATGACCCCTTTCTTCTGCTTCTGCTTCTTCCTGTTTTGCCTGCGCGTGTAGCGCGTGTGGATGACATGGATAATGGCCATTTCCCTTTTAGGGGGCGCAACCCCCTGGGGGAGGGTGCTTTTTGGTGGAAAATCGATGAGCTTCTTCGTGCTGTTCAAGGAATGGCGCGCCAGGGTTGGATGCTTCGGTAGAAGATTTTCTGGTTTTCCTTTTACCCTTTTTTGGGGAAATATTTGTTTTGTTTTTTGGGATGGGATCAGAAGAAGAAGGAGAAGGGTCGCGGAGTCCCAGATTGGCGTTTTGTTTGTTTTGAAGCTTTTCTTTTTTCTTTCGAAATTGGAATGTGAGCTTAAAGTAGTTTTTAGTGGCGACGAGGAGAAGCTTGTTTGTCATTCCTTTCCCCGGTGTTTCACTACGTACTGGGATCTAAGCAACCATTGAAGGTAACCAAAGAGAGGGAGAGAAGCTTTTAGCATCTGTCATGTTGCTGCAAGGAGTGGAAAGAGTGGTTTCCGGTTTACATATCGAGCTACTTGGATAGTGGAGCTGTCGTAAAGCTCGGGAACTTAAAGGTCGCTAGTTCCTTTTCATCTGCCATGGAGACGCATGGTGGTCGTTTATTTTTTTTTTGTAGGGGGTGTGTGGAAATCCACCTTCCTGATAGCAAATGCGCGCGCCCGAGAGAGAGAGAGCGCGAGGATTGTGATTGAATACGAAGCGACGACTCTGCCACATCATGCATTAGCCATACTTCGATGAACTTCGCCTCCAACGAGACTTATCAAACGAATAAGAGGTAGAAAAAGACGGGGAGAGGGATGAAAAATTGGCATACGCAATTTATCGCATTAATACCGGTGTTGGGTCTGCACGATTGCCGCGGATATCGCTCCGGGTTCGTCCCGGGCCCGGGGAGGTATGTAGCGCAAATCTGAATAATCATCATTAATCTTCCTCATCGACATCCTTCAACCGCGTGCGGTGGTGGTGGTGGTGGTGCGAGTGCCGCCATGATGTTGCTGAATTTTCGTATTTCCGGCTTCTTTTCCACTTGCACCACCAGCAGCGCCATCATCATCATCATCATCGTCGTCGTCTGTTTCTTCGTCTTTTAGTACAATATTTTACGTTTTTATTTCCACGATCAGCTAAGCACCACAGGGGGCCGTCCTGGCTGGTTCTGCTTTTCACTTCTTTCGTCCTCACAGAAATTAGCGTGCCAGCAAGTGGAGGAGGCAGGAGCGGAGTTCCGTGTTTCATCGCGGAATTCGTTTTATCCTGTGGCCGGTTTCGACTTCTGCCTCGGTTGAATGACTTCTTTTGGGGCGACTGCTGGGCTGTGTATGTGTGCGTTGGGTCAGTTTATGGTTTGTTAATTTTTCTCCCTCGGCCACCAGACGCCCACTGTGGGTGGTCACTCACTTCAAACACTTCTCACAAGCGAAGCTGCTGCTGTGCGATCTTACGGTCACCTTTTTGCCTGGCTCGTTGATCAGATTGGTTCTCAGCCCTCCCCCCCCCGGCCCAGAGCACAAGGAGAGAGAGAGAGAGGGATCCCAGGAATGTTTTCATCGATCCCATCACCCCATCAGCCTCTGGTTCTCGCAGTTCTGCTGCAGAGATTGATTATGCGAGAGAACCTTCTTTTTCTTCTTCTTCTTCTTCTTCGTTCTCGTTTCATCCTGAGCCCATCAAAAGGTTTTCGTGTGGACGAGGAAACGGTTCTGCCGCTCCGGTCCGGTGAAATAAAACATTTTCATTCATTTTTATTTTTTAACGATGAACTCACACACCCACTGACGGGGGTGTTACTTTTCCTTTCCTTTGCAATGGCTGCCAATTCTGCCACCCCAAAAACCCCCCTCGGAGCGTGTGCGTGTCCTGGTGTGGCGAGGACTCGCAGATTTGGCTTTGCAGTTAGATTCGGTTCCGGTTGGCAGCGAAAATTCAATGTGGCGGAGGGCGGTGGCGGTGGTTTTGAAAAGATTTCATGAAGCGTTCGCCAACCAACCAGTCAGTCAGTCTGTGTTGGAAAAGTTGAGCCGGAAGGGGAGGTGGTGGTTTGCTTCTCGTTTAACACTCGCCGATACCAAGAAACGGAAACACAACCCCCCTCCACAAAACACCCCCCTCGGTGTTGCAGGGGAGGAGACCACATTCCCAAACGACGGCTCGAGAGTCACTCGGCCAGTTTTTTTTTTCTTCGGGTGAGGAACTGAGAGAAAATTCGAATTTTCATTTGAAAGTAAAATAAAATTGGCCATAAAAATGAAATAAAAAAGGTGTCGTGTGGTGGAAGAAGAAACTGAGGAATGAATCTCCCCCCCCCACCACTCCCAATTCCGAACCTCAGTTCCAGTTTCACGGATTACAGATTCCTCCTCCTGCTGCCTCGTCGGTGGTTCCAGCGAGGGGTCCTAACTCCTCCTGTAGTGGTCTGAAGAAAGGAAAGGAAGCAAATCCTATTTAGGTTTATCGCTTTCGAGACCTTTTGGTGCGCACCTCCAGCTCCACGTCCTCCACGGAAACGGGTTTTTGGGTCCTTTGCTTGGTGTGAGAGACAGTCGTCGTCTTCGTCGTTTTGCAGTTTGCGCAGTTTTCGGCTTTTGCCAACGATTTGTTTCTTTCCTTTCCCACCCTTACCTCATTCTACTCGCACTCTCTCTCTCTCTCTCTGTCTCTTCTCGGTCGGGGGTCGAGTGCAAATGTATGGTTAATTTAATTTCGTTTGATTTTTCTTTCGTTCGTTCGTTCGTTCGCTCGCTCGCTCGCTTCGTGGCTCCGTTGAGGTTCATCCCTTCATTTGACCGTGCACAAATCCGGGCGGTTTTTCGGAATATCAGGAAAGGGGAAAAAAGGATAGGGGGAGAACCGTAAAAGGATGCACGCGCACGGGGTTTCTACCGGTTCCTCTTCACGTTTCACGTCACCATTAAAGGACTTTAAGCCTTCCGACCTTCCGATACGAAGTTCCAGAGTTCCAATTGGGAATGTAGAGAAAACCTTCTGCAGATCAAATTCCACCACAAACACACCGCACACACCACGGGGTCGTTGCTTTGCTCCACAAGTCTTATTTATGCTCCTTCGAGTTCACCAAATCTGCGCCACCACGACCACGGTAGTAGGCAAAGCGTGAAAAGCGTGAAAAAGCGCTTTAAAAATGCAATTTCGAATTATACCTCACCCATTCTTGCTGCTGGTAGCGATAACGTCGCGAGGTTTAATTTCAACAGCCGACGATCGTAAACACCAATTCCGTGGCCGTGGCTCCGGTTTCCCCTTTTTTATCTGTGCAATGGGAAATGGAAAAAGCGGAAAAGCGGGCCGAGGCCCCGAATGTTTTATGCAAATCAAACGTGGGGACGGAAAAAGGACATTTCATTTGCGCCTTTCTCCCGCTGCTGCTGCTGCTTCTGGTGGTCTGGTGGTTCTACTTCGAGTTTGAGCTTCGAGAGATCGGGTTCGATTGGCCCATGGAAATGCGATGGAAAGCCCGTGGAACAGTTCTTTTACCCAGACTCTCTCTCAGTTCCAGGCTTTATACCACTTTATCCCCACAAAGTGTGCTTTAATCGAAATGGAAATGTGAAACAAATTGTAAGCGGTCAGCCAGACAATCCGGAGAGAGAGACAGAGAAAGAGAGTGTTTTTGATGCAACACTCTTCAACTCGCACATTGTAGTCCACGTAAAAACTAGTCAACCGGAAAAGCGGCTTAGTCTCAACAAGCCGGCAAAACAGGGAAAAGAAAAAAAAAACGATTGGATCCGGCCAATCGAGACACCAGCGGTGCGAAGCCGAGAGAAGTTTATGATAAACCGCGTCTCGCGATGGCAATTTGCAAGGAAAGCAATTTACTGCCGATGCTTTATCACACTAGAAATTTGTCATTTTCTCCTCGCGAGTGTGCGCGAGAATTCATTTTCCTCCTCGTCCTCGTGACGATTTCGTTTCACTTATTGGATCAATAGTGAATGATGTTATGCTGGCTGACTGGCTGGCTAGCTGGTTGGTTGGTGTGGAATCAGGTACGGTGAATTCAAAATAGTGCCCACTCCAAGCGCCCACCAGTTTCAGTTGAAGAACTGGAGTGACTTCATACTGGCTGCCTTCTTTAGGAGCGCTCGATTCTTCTTCGAACACAAGAAGGAGTCGTTGAGTCGTCGAACCTTGATAGCATCCAGACATGACAAGATAGCCCCCTCCCCTCTCGATCTCTTCCTCCGGTCCGTGCCTGTGGGTAAACAGTAATAAATTCCTGCACACACAGATACACACGTAACACGCACACCAATACACAAACTTATTGTTGTTGGAAGTTGAGGAAAGGAACGAGCAGAGGCACAGAAGGCATACAACGCGATGACATACAACGTGACGATTTCACGTCGCCTCGTCGTCGTCGTCGTCGTCCCCTGTCCAGGTGCTACTGACTCCTGGCCTGGCCTGCCATGGCCACGATCCTCCTGGGAGATATGGTTTCGAAGTTTTCTTTCCCCACTCCACCCGGCCACCTGAAGGAAAATAAAAATCGAAACATTTTCATAATTTGCTTCCCCCCTCAACCTCCTCGTCGAAAGTTAGGAAGAGGACAACGACGCCTGGTGGTACGCTCGTGGCTCTGTTGCGCTTTCTCCTCGCCAACAAACCATTTGCGTTTCACGGCGACAGCAGCACCAGCAGCACCAATGAACGTCAATTGTGTGCACGGTGAGAATAGAATTGGAGGAAAGAAATAGAGATTGGCCGCACCACCATGCCACGCCACGCCACGCCACGTGGTGTGCGAGATAGAAAGGCACAAAAATAGTTTCCAAACTTGCGCTCCCCCCCCCCCCCCCCCCCCCGGGCTTATCCAGGCCAGACCCGGGGCCAGACCACGCCACGCCAGCAGCAGGACACATATTCACATCATCCTGGGAACAGAAACGAAGGAAACGAAGAAAACGGAAAGAAAGTTTACAAATTACACCGAAAACTTTTGCTTCCCGAGCGAAAGCCCGACCCTCCATATTGTGTTCCTCTGCTGGGGCGGTAATCCTTTTCCCAGAGCACCCCGGCCCCCGGCCTCCGGGTGGGGGTCCTGGGGTGTCCTTTTGTGAAGAGTTTTCCCCGGGAGCGCACAACATGTGTTTGTATCGTCACCGTCGATGAGGGGAAATGCCAAAAGGTGGAGGGTGAGAGAGAGAGAGAGAGAGAGGGCACAGATCCTTTGCATGCTACGGATCATTCAATCATGCCATGCCGGCTTCTTCGCCGTTTGTGTATGTGTGAGTGTTGGTGTGCCCGAGGCCTGCAGGATCGATGTTTATATCCTGGCACTCGGCAACTTGAAACTTATTCGTTTCTGGAGCAGCAGCAGCAGCAGCAGGCGGCGACGACGAACACTCTCCGTTGGTAGCGCCACAGCCACAGCTTGATCGACTGCGACTCCTGTTACTACCACAACCCTGGCAACGGTCGAAGGAGTCAGTCGACGAGTTGTCTGGAAAAATGGATGGTGAATGATAATAAAAAAAAAAAAAAATAAGGAAGAAGAAAATCGGGAACCAGGAGTATGATCGAACGAAATAAAATTGAAAACATAAAGTGTTTGGACGCGGAAACTGGTTCGTCACAGATAATGAAAAAGGATGAAACAATGCTCCAGGAAAAGCGAAAAAGGGAGAGAGGGAGAGAGTGGGGAGCCCTGTCAAGGTGACAAGGACCACCGACCACAAACTGCCCCCCACCCCTCCCGGAAAACGGAACGGAAAAGTTTTTCATATTTTTTTCGATTTTCCCATCGATTAACGAGCCTCCTCTCTCTCTCTCTCTCCTGTGTGTGGGTGGTGTGTGGTGCAGGCGCCATCATCGACAGGTTGTGGGTGCTCTGTGCTGTGCGAAAGTTTTGAGAAGGAGAAAGAAAAAAAGAAAAAAAGAGATAAAAAAAGAGGCGAGGAAGAAGAAAACGGAAATCATAAAAACCGAGGGGGGGGGGTGGCGGGGCGGGGAACATAAAATGTCGTGCATATGGGGCGGAGAATGTTATTTTTCCAACGCCCCCTCCCTAGGTCCCCCTTCTGGGTGGCTTGGTGTCGTTCCTTCGGTCGGTTGGTTGGGTTTCCGTCGTCAGAACTTTCGTCGTATCAATCGGTTTTTTTTCCCGGGGTCGTCTTCAATCTGTTCCTCGGAAACACAAACCCTGGCTCTTCCCGGGGTGCCAAACAGCAGTGAAAGTTTTCTTATTTCCCGTTAAAAGGGAACGCCTCTGAGAGTGGGTGAGAAAGAGAGAGACGAGAGACCCCTTTTTGGGCGATTTGGGCAGTGAGATAACGGGAACACACGAATGGTGGTGCTGTGCTCTCTGCTGGGTACGAGGGAAGGACGAAATTAGGTTTCGGTGGTTTTTGGCCAAGAAGGAACCAGCGTCGTCGTCGGGGGATAGACGTCTTTTTGGGGGCCACACGATTGTTGACATCATTGACATGATATTTTGCTGCCACAGCGGTCGTCGTCGTCGCGGTTGTCGCGTGGGACTGAGACGGTGGGTGGTGGATGGGTGGTAGATGATATGATTTTTCCTCCGAGAAGTAAGTAGTTGATGGAGCGCTCCCTTCTCTCCGTGGAAGAGAGCAGCGGTTCGTTTCCATTCTTGAACAAACAACCAATCGACCTAACCCACACCCCTTCCCTTTCCATCGCGCAGCCAGCGAATCGACGAAGACGCTGCGGCATCTTCTCTTCGCATCTCCCGGACTGGACACGGGCTGCTGGAGAAGATGGCACCGTTCTCTTTCACGTACAGAATTGCAAAAGGGCACAAAAATCAATAGCAAACAACAACAATTGATGTTATTGTGCCGTTGTGGGCCTTTGGAATTTTTGGTGGCGCTGAAGGCACTGAAAACAGCTTGAAGGTTAGCTGGCGCGGCACACATTTCCCATTCATTGGTTTCGTTTCATCAATTTTGCCTCGGTTGCTGCCGCCCCCTTTTCGCAGAGAACATCATTCCTGCATCACTCAAATCGCGCTTGGAACGTCGCGTGTGTCCTTGAGATGCCAAGAAGAGAGAGAGTAGCTCCACAATAAGAACGGGGTTGGCGAATGAAAGCTGGCAAATGGGGAATGATTGAAGATTCGGTTGGCAACATTAAATGTGTGTCAAAAAGTAGCTCAATGTACCGTGTACTCCTTGGAACTCTCCTGAGGAGCATAACAATGACAAATGTGCGCGCTGCCTTTGCACGCCCAACGCCCCCCATTATTCATCATTTGCATCATCCGGGGCCGGGGGGTGCGAGCAAAGACAACGAGGAGGCTCAACTGCTTTTCCGGTAATTTTACTCCAACACTACGCCAACACCGCAGGATACGCAGGAGGTTCCAACACTCTTCTCTTCCTCAAACACACCCAGCCCTCCCCGGTGATGATGTGCATTCGGTGGAGATCCGCTCCAGAATATCACTTCCAATCGCATGGAACGACAAATATTTGTTCTAGCATTCAGTCGACGACGACGACGACGAAGACGACGTGTACTTCGTCGCTACTCCAGGATCCTGGTACCATCACTCCATGTAGATGGGCCTCCAACACTCGGTCCTCGTGGTCCGGAAAATCGAACAATCCTTCCAACTTCCGTGTGGATGGAGTGCCGGATCGCCGTTTGTGTGTTGCCACGTTTGCGTTGGGCAAATATATGAAAATCTGAATGTTATTCTTCTCCTTCCGCCTGTCCTGGGGGGAGCGAAAAGTGCACTGCATGGCAAAAGTGTACGCGCACCGCACAGCACAAACAATCACGGTAAAAGGACAAAATGGTAGAACGCATACACTACTACTACTACTGTCACTAGTAGTCCTCCCCAGTGATGCCAGTGTTTTTGTGTGGCCCTGATTCCGTTTTCTGTCCCTTGACTTGGCGCACCAACCGTTTTTGTAGACCAACTTTTACGCAGTGGTGCTTATCAAAATTGTTATTAAGTAGTTCGTTTGGGAAACGATATCAAAGCCCCCCCCGGCCCCTTCTGGCTCCTGGCGGCCCGGGTTGGTTCGTGCACGGTTTTTGGAGTGATTTCGGGAATCGAGTTTTAGAGTTTTTCAGCTCGCGCACCGTAACTGAATATCTGTGTGGACGCAAATTGAAATCGAAATGCGTTAACCTGAGTTCGTGGTTTCTTTCTTTTCATTTAATCCTCTGGCAACGCACATTTTACGGAAATTTATGTAAATCTGCGCAAATTCGAGACACGCTTAAAATTTTGCATGCGATTTGATAAATTTCTCATCGCATGGAAAGGTCCTTAAATAAAATAATATTGCTGCTTGTGTTGAACGCTTGTTACAACAAATCAAAAATTGCTCATTTTAGCCATTTTTTTTTATATAACTTTAAACACATCAGAATACACATTTTTTCCATAAAAACTGGCTTCATTATGTTCCGCAAATACCTAACGCTGCCCTTCAGAGTAGCTTATTCTTTAATCACAAAAAAACATACATTATTTCCCTGTAAAATAACTTACTCGATGTTGTTCAACAGCACACACTATACCAAAGGTACAAAAAAGTAGTTCAATTTCTTTCACGCCGCAGGCAAAATTTTAGCGTGTGTAGAAACTTTGGTCTTAGAGTTTTCAGCTCGCACTAACTGAATATCTGTGAGGACGCAAATTGAAATCGAAAAGCGTTAAACTCCTGACCGTTTGAGCTTCCATTCCATTTAAGCGCCATGAGCTCCATTCATGAGCTTCCATTTAATCCACTGACAGCGCACATCTTACGGAAATCTGCGCAAACAGCAAGCGCTAACTGTTTTGCAGATTTTTCCATTTTCGGTTTTTTTTACTTTTCGTCTGTAATCTCACTTAACGGAAGCAGTTCGATTAACGAACCCTCCCCCCGGGAAAGGGGACCAAATCCTTGGTTGTCTGTAATGTGTGTTGTATGCGGGAAGCGATTCATTATGCGCGATAGAGAGGAAAAAGGATAAGAGGAGATGCGATGCGTTGTTCACGGAAATGTGTGTTTGTCGGTGTGGGTTTTAAAGCAAACTTTGGAGCAGTCAAAGTTCATCGAGAGAAGGGAAACCGGCGGCGAGAACAACAAACATCTTCTCCTGCTATCGGCGTTGTGTTGCATGCCAGCATCCCAAACAGCCAGCCAACCTTCCTGGGTGAATCGGTGAAAATGTCTGTCGGAAATGGGCAACCGTGCCGAAAACTTCCGAAAACTCTCGTTTCCCTCCTCCACACCGGAAGCGTGACGGTTTTTTCGTGGGGGTGGTAGGAAGGGGAGGGATTGGATCCACCGCTGACGCGTCGCTCTCCGTCGTTGCGTACTTAGCCGTGGCGGGTCCTGACCGAGGATGCAGAGAAGATCATTTATTATCTTCTTTCTTGAATCTCATGAATAAAGATTCACTACTGCTACTACTACGTTCGTCCGTTCGGTTCATAGAGCACGTGGAGGCCTTCGTGTGGCCCCCGCAGGAACTTTTTCGCAGATCATTTCAATTTCCCGTCTTCCTCGGGCTTGTTGGTGGTTCGATGGTTCGATGTTGTAGCAAAGGAAGCATCCGCATCCGTGTTGCGTTCCCTCTCTCTCTCTCTCTTCGTCTGTCTTTCCTGCTACTAACATGGTCTTCAACCACATAAAACAAAAAAGTATCGTCGTGCAAAATTCTGCTTTTTTCGCGTTGCTTTTCTATGCCGCGATGTGGCCGTTACCACCACGAAACCCATGGCCTTATCTCAGCTGATTTGCGGCGTTCATCTCCTCTTCTCCACAACGGTTCAGCACCGGTTCGGAGTTCAAATGGTTCACTTTATTCGCTTTTCGCATCCTTGGCTGAGGCCAGAATGCTGGCTGGCTGGTGGTGGCGACTCCTCCGATATATGTTGCGTTCTCTGTGGACTCTCTCCATCGAAGTCGTGACTGTGGATTCGACATTCGTCGATCCGTGAGCACACAAACGCATGGTGGACACACCGGGGGAAGGTTTGGGGGGTCGAGTGTGAATAATTTGATTTCCTTAACTCGATATCTAATAAAATAAAAATCATTCAATTTTATTTGATTCTTCGCCGACGAGCGCGCCCACACTAACCGGTCGCCTCACCACAACCACAGTAAGAGGAGACACGGAAACGGAAGTCGAGGTATCGGCCAACTTCTCGACAATCTTCTCCTTCCTCCTTCTCATTCTCGCAGCTACTCTCTCTTTCCTCATTCCGTACCGACTGCGTATTCTGGCCAAAAGAAAACGAAAGGCAAGCAGAAGCGGCATGTCTTTTGCTTTCGGTTGACGCGCTGATGTCTGGCCTGGCTTTTTGTATTGAAGCGCGCCACTACGACACGACAGTCGCGTGAGATCGCGGTTTTTCGGTTACGTTTTCGGTTGGCGTTAACTGCTACTGGGGTTCTGGTGTGGTATAGGGTGGGCCCCGCAAGCTTTTATCATTATTGCATTATCGATGAACCGAGAATGGAGTGAAAAGGGAAGCTTAAATGAATTATAAATAAAAATAAACACACTCCCGGCGAGCCAGACGAGGAGAATTATCCTTTTTTTCAGCGGGGGGTGCGCGAATTCGCTGGAGAGATAGAGGTAGAGGCGGTGGTGGCAGTGGGGTAAACATTATCATCAGCATAAGCCATCACCATAAGCACCTCGCCAAGCAGCCGCCAACCAGCCAGGCAGTTGAGGCACCCTCTCGAGCTCGAGAGGGAGAAGAAACACGAGAAACGCAGATAAAAATGTTCAACATAAAATAAATAAACAGAAAATGCGAAAAAAGCGCTTCACAGCCGTTCGGGATGGGGGACAAAACTTAAGAAAATCATCCACACAAAGCATTAGCTAGCAGAAATGGCTACAGTATCTCGTCTCGGAAGGACTCACGGAAATTTGTATTCTGTGGTTGGATTACAAGATTTAGCTAGTTTTGTTTAGAGTTAAATAGAGAAAAAGTTATGTAATTTCTATTTTTACTTCTTTATCTGATGTTTTATTGTTTTATTTAGCCACTTTCTACACCAGTTATTGGTTATTGTCATATTTTTTTCACTCATTCTTTAATGTTTTTATGTATCTTTCGTTTTAATTTGTGTTTTAATTTATTCTCCTTATTTTCTCTTCCTGTTCCAGGTAATTATTATCAACTTTCACAGATGCCTTAGTTAAACCATTTCATGGTAAGCGAGTTTGTTGTGTGCTTTTTATCCTGTCAAATGTTTATTCACCTTTGCCGCTCCATACGGCCCGTTGTTTGTATTAATATGAAAATTCATGTGTTAAATGTCTGGCTGAAAATTAATTACTCTCTGGAAGCAAACATTTGCTGTCTCTGTGTGCACCGACGAGAAAACGCTGGTAGAGAATCCGTCCTCTGAGTACGCGCGGTGTGTTTGTTTGGTGATATACACTCCCTTTTTCCGAACGAGAGCCAATTCGCACCCAAACTCGTGTGCTACAAAGCCCCATGTCCTAGCAGAATGGACGGTGATGATGATGATGATGTTGGCTTGGCTTTTGACACCCAACCTCACCAATAATGATCCCCAGGATTTGTGCTTTTTCTTGTGTTCCTACCAAGTCCTTTCGATGGATCACAAGCTCAATCTCTACTACCATGCCATGGCTCTACGTTTGGTGCATGGCGTCGAGAGGTCAGTTAGTTTTCCACACGAAATCACAATCACTGACCGAGATGCTGAACCGAGAGTTGAGGATTGAGTACGGTGAGTAAACATTTAATTAAATTTCATACGTCCACTCACACTTCGGACAATCGTTGTTCCGTCACATCGGTTCCATCGAGGACGCAAAGTAATATGAAGGCGGTGGAAGCCTCTGTGTAACTGGAGCGGTCTGGTGGTGGTCAAACATTGAACAAACACAATTTGTAAACACCCGAATACGAGAGCCAACAATCGGTATCGAATGCTTGCCTTGCCGCCAAGTAAAATCCCGGAAAAAGAGGAGCTCCTGAGCTTACTGTTGCACCCTGTTCCCGATTGCGGTAGACTGGCGAAAGGACCACCGGACACCACGGGGTGTGGACACCGAATGCAACTTTTCATTCGCTGAAATATTTAGCGAATGTTACAAGCAATTACTACTGCCACGTTACGCGGCCATTCCACTGTCCGTCCCGACCGTGGATGAATATGGATGAAGACAATTCGATGAATTATAAATGCGCCGTCTGTTCGTGTGTTCTCCGCATGCACTCCGATGGTCGATCCTGCAGCTGCTGCTGCTGTCTGTCTGTCTGGTGGTGGAATCGGAGGTTCATTAGCGATAGTGGGGCGCGCGCTGTCCACGGGTTCGTCGCTTCTTCCTGGTGGTGTTTTGTCCTCTGGATAAACTATTGCACAATGTGAATAGGGAGGATGGTGCAGTGGAGATTTGAGCTAACAGCCTGGATGCCTGGAAGTCACTTAATCCATTTGCATTTCTTGTTAGCATTTGTCCATTCCATGCACTACATGGTATCCTATGTTCTGGAGTCACAAAATACGATTGCAATAGTTACCGTAGTATTCGTTCGGTCTTATTTTGTGTTTAGTTTATTCAGCAATTAGTTATAGCAGACACCATACACTCTATTGCGTCAATGCGTGCTTCTCAGACGCAAGAGATACGATCGCGAAGCAAAGCTCTACCGGTCAGTCACGCACCCTCTCCTCGAGTACACGCCGAGTTCTCGACTCGTGATGGATGAACGTTTGTCTTCAAAAACACGGTTTGTTACGCCTCGACGCTCGAGCGCATCAGCAGCTCATCTCTTCCTCCGTCAGCCGCGTTTGCTTTTGACGTGCGATGTTCCCAGTGCTCCGAAGTGCACACAATTCATGGTGTGTGTCTGTCTGTGATCAATTCCCGACTCACGGACGTTAAAGCGCACAAGAAGTCAGGGTCATGATGTGGCCACTCGCCAAACTGCTGCAGCCGCTGCTGCATCAGATCCAGAAGAGAGAAGACACTATTTCAATGCCAAGAACGCAGAACTGCTGCTGCTGCTGCTACTAGGGAGCCAGCCAGCCAGCCAGCTAGAGGAGTAAAACACAATGTTTCATGCCACATTGGGTTGGGTGGCTGGCTTGGGGGTAGATAAGGCTTTCCGAAGGCCACAGCGCACGTGCACACGATGAGGAGAGAAACACAAAACAATAGAAAGATAGCACGGCGAGCGAGCGAGCGAGCGAGACATCAATGTATTGCAACATTATGTGCAATCCGCTCGCTGCTAAATGAACACCAAAAGTGCATCAATCGGTCGATCGCGGGATCGTTGCTGATCTGAACCGAAAGTTCACGATGCAAACGGAGTGGTGCCAAGGAACTCGTCGTTGACTTTTCTTCACGGACTTCACGGACAAGAAGTCAGCTTGCACCTCAACGACGACGACGACGACGACGACGACGGTCGACGGTCATTTACCTTGCACAAAACGTGGACCTGCAAGTGATCTGAAGGGAGGTTGGAAGTTGGGGGTGGTTGGGTGATCATGGTCCACCCACCAGCGTGAGCGCGCGATCGCGCGTGCGCACACACAACACACTCACTTTTCGTCTCGTAACCCCCTCGCCTCACCGTTTCCTATGGGCGCAAACGATCGCTTCCGACTGCTGCTGCTGCTGCTGCTGCGTCGTGGTTGCTTCTGTGCGTCGCGTCCACCGCGCGCGCGGACGTCGACCTGGTTGGCCTTCGCCACGGGTTTTTGCCTATCTCCGGCAGTTGATCTTTGTCTCTCTCTCGGTCTCTGCGGTCTCTCGGATGTTTGCTATATTGTTGATGCAGAGCGGGTCCTATCCTTTTTAAGCAGAGGCTGCAGCAGCAACATCGTGTTCGTGATCCCTCGCACCGGTTCTAGAGAAGAGTTGCATCCAGGAAATGCGAGCTCCAGAAATTCGGATTCGTGCTGCAGAACACCGCCACCACGGATCAACG
>NC_064878.1:36596563-36599063 GCF_943734665.1 Anopheles aquasalis | reverse complement strand
ACCGAACCCCCGAATGGGTCGTCTGATGGGGGGGAGAAGTGAAGTGCTGGGAAAGGGTTTGCATGATTATTATCATTATTGTTACTCTTTGAAGCCGAGAGCCCTTTCCGTATACTCTGTTTATACACTTTTTTCCAATATTTAATAATAGATCGAGGGGCAAAGGGTCCACGAGAGTATCTCATTTGTAAGGGGCACGGGTTCTTACTGACTCTTGGGCCCCCCCCCCCCCCCCCCCCGGGTACACGTTAATGCTGGGCGCATCTTTTTATCGGACCCACGCTCCTCAGTTCGCTGTCTAACGGAGAATACGCTTTTTGATCCTTTTCCTCAACGAACGGTTACAGCGAACGAAATGCAAATGGTTCAGTCTCGATAGGATAGGAGAAATTCTTGCCATTCTTGCCAGGAAACATTTGCAGTTCAATAATACACTTTTATAGGATGGTTTTAGACTGCAAAGTATATTTATTTCGGGTGATATGTTGGGTTGAAATTACTTTTAAGCTTCTGAATGTCATTTTAATTTCTTGTGCTGAAATAACAATCAAGATGTATTAGATCCGTAATACATTTCCAAACAATCAGTAGTTTGGTTTCTAGATAAGCATCTTAGCTTATTGCTGAATTGCCAACTTGAATTTCAGATGAAAGAATTGTTTTTCCAGTAATAAAGCTACATAAATGTCTATCACTGTTCATTAGAAAAAATGAACAGTTTATTTGTGATCTATCGCTAGATAGTATAAGCATTAAACTTTAGTAAACATTTGTTCGACAATTTGATCCTCCTTATCAAGTGTGTTTATTCATCTCGTCTTCATTTCCCGTTTTTCTCTCTCGTTACAGGTACGGTACCACGAGTTGAAACATTCCCGCGAGTTCCCTTCCACGGGGAAAAACACGCACGCAGAATCCCTTTTCTCAAAAGCATTATTTTCGGTGCCGAGACATTATGTGCAGAGAGCCTGCTAGAGGAACGAACGAACTCGGTTGAAGAGTCTCGGTGTCAAAAGGTTAGAAAAGCACTTTCCACGTTGTGGCTGCCAGTGGGTCGACAGAAGCGACGAAATGGATGGCGATAGGGGATAGAACCATAAAGAACTAATATAATTCCATCGTTTTCCATACCAGCTTGTTGGCCACCAACCTCACACAGGATCGCAAAATTTCGTTCACTTTTTGGACATTTGAAACTGGGAACAGCAGCGGCCCTGGGTCCATCCCTGGCTGTTCATCCCAAATTGATAAATAATGTCCATTTCTTCACCCGTTAAGAAGCGAAAACCGCATTCTAATAAACACTCTAACCTACTTTTTCCGCCAGCATAGTTTAATGTGCGTGTCCGTGGTGAACGTCGTTTAGGGGATGGCCACCAATTTTTTTGCCACTTGCCACGGCGAAGACGTCCCGGTTTGTGATGGGTTAATGATCGTTCGCGATCATCGGAGCGCGCGATCTAAGAATACTGCAACTTTGTGGTATCGCGCCAAGTGGCGAGGATGTTGTAAATGTTTGTAAAATGTAGTTTTGTAGCTGCACAAGTCACCATCATCCACCGTGTTCGTTCGCTCCGACGCACCAGATGACTTGTTGACAAACGTTACTGGCGAGCGTGCGATCGAGCTCTCAGCTTAGATGCAGTGTCCCCGTTCCCTCTCTCCCTCATTTCTACCAATCGATTTCTGACTCTGGACACTTTTTTCACGCAGGCACTAAACGCTACTACGCGCGCCGCGTTTTTAGACCGCTCGAAATCTCGCGCATTTCAAGTACCCCACCCGGGCGTGCTCGAGTGGACGGACTAGTGTGATCTCGAGGATGTGATCGCGGGTGCCGTGCGGTTGAGCGATCGAGAAATTTGTACACGACGGAAAAGAAGGAAGGGGTATATGGGCCTGTTGGTGGCTGCTTTATGCTGGAATGTGTGGCGACTGTCAAAAGCCTATCGCAAGCGCAAGCGTGAAGCTGTAAGGGAGTTTTATGATGTGCGAGCTGAGAAATGATCTTCCGGACGAATGTGTAAAGTGCGCCCGTCCCAGTCTTAACCAGTTTCGATTTTCCTCGGCCGCCATCAGAACGTGGCAGCGAAACGAAGCGATAGAGAACACTTGAAAGACCCCAAGGACCCCCGGCGGATGGCCCAATATCCGAGAGAGAGAGAGACATGTGGTGTGCGTCTCCTCGGTGATGGGAAACGAAGTTGCGCGCTGCACGGAAACGGGGGGGGGGAGCATTTTGTCAGGGCTCATCGATCGTCACGCATTTTTCCGCTCCGTGATTGGCCTTCTCACGCATGTCATGTCATCGGGGAAGGGGGTGGGAGGGTGGATGTCAACCTTACGTAACAAATTTGACGATCCCTCCCCCCCTCCCCCCTGTGATGTGCTCTAGCTTGTCTGTGTCCACACCAGCACAGAGCTGAAGTAGAGGACAGAGAGCGCTGCACGTGATGAATCCCCCGTTCCGCGGTCGCTTGTTTCGGGTCATATTTCCACG